>NC_041397.2:195509589-195729589 GCF_900747795.2 Erpetoichthys calabaricus
ACTGCTGCAATAAATTCATCGAAGGTCGCGCACAATCACTGCGCCATCGCGTTCCCATGTTTAATAACATGCTTTAACTCCTATCAGCATGAAAATTATATCAAGTATACATCTCAGTATTTTAATTATCCAGAGAGCTGTAATATTACGAATGTAATGGATTCTGTGTCCTGTCGGAGGAAGACAATACCCGGAAGCACATAGTGATTCACACACACACAGCACATAGAAGATCAAATACAAATCAAAGCATTTAACGTGCTACTTTAGTTACGATGGGATTTGAGAAACTAGTAAATTAAACGATTTAACATGAATTTTATGATCTGCTTTAATGACAAAATAAACTACGTGATTAAAGTGGAAATTTCGAGATAAAAGTTGACATTTCGTGCTTTTTCCCCACTGTGTGCCTATTTTTTTTTTTTTTTTTCTCTGTACCCTAATAAGCTTTCATATGACACTCAGACGGTGGGCTACGACTCGCCTTTTCACGGCGACTTTGATATCTGACAACTTTTTTTATTTCGGGCACTGTGCGACTTTGTGAACTTGAGCTTTCGAGTTTCTCCAACACTCTCTGTCAATCGATCAACTTCCTTTTCTTGTTTATATACCACTGTTTAAACCAACAAATAGTATGTTTTTCCTTGCCTCCACTTGGTATTCGCTGAAATTCTTATATTTTCCCCCATGGTTTTTTCATTGTCTTTTCACAGAAGGCTGAGCTTAAGGGCTATTTACATTGATTTGCATATTCAAAGAGGCGTAATTCTGGGAGGAGTTGGGGCGGGACAGCTGGCGCGTGCACGTGCATTACTTTTCACACTGATCGGGATTTATGTAGTGTAAGTTTGCGTACGTACAGATTCCTGCGTCTGGATTTTTCTGTGCATATGCATATTCACGCTTTTGTGCTTATGCCATGTTATAGTATGAGTTCTACGTACAGCATTATGCATGAGGCCCCAGGTCTGTATAAAGCAGTGTTTCTCAACGGATGGGTTGCATTAACAGTTTACCGCGGGTTACTATCAGTGGTTTCTGAATGGGTTGCCTAAGCCAGTGGGTTGCAGGTTGCTATTGTCGGTTCATGAGTGGTCACCTATACGACTGGCAGTTTTGAGTGATATGAAAACCAACCATAAATGGCCCTCTGAAATTCAGAAAACCTGTGAAATATTAATCATAATAATGAAAGATTTTTTCACTGCAACTGGTTTTGTAAATTTTTGGAACATCATTACCCTATTGTTTTCTTTTGGCACTCAGCCGTATGGACAAATTGTGCCTTTCCTAATCCTGTCCAGTCAGTTGACTTGACCATAGGTAGAATCCAAATAATATGAAAAAGCATCTCAACAATGATCGATAGAATTGAATGCACTGGAGCCAGATTTTACATGTCACAGCAGAAGGTCTGAATACTTTATATTAATGTAATATTTAGGTTCAGCCTCACCACAGCAGCTGGTTTGCTTACTTGACAGGGTGTAGATTGGAGTATTACATGCATAGGTCTGATCACAATCTGATATTTGGTGGTTTCTTACCAAGTAACACTTGTAGTTGGCCAGCCAGTCTGCAGATGTGTGTGTGTGTGTGTGTGTGTGTGTGTAATTATATGGGATTAATTGCCTCTAAAATTTAAAACATGTAATCATAAATACATAAATCATGAGGTAAATATACACTGAATCATACAATTAATGTAGAATCAACACAAAGGAATTTTTAATGTATTGGCGTAGTTTAAACTTAAACAATGATCTAAAACCTGATTTAACATACAGTATTACTGCTTTGAGTCAGGTAGAGTTTGAGTTTGAATGCTCTGCTGAAAGGCAAGTTGAAAAGAAGGAAATAAGAAAACGAACTCAATGTATTAATTCTCAAATTGGTGTGTGTATGTGTATATGTGTGTGTATATATATATATATATATATATATGTATATAATATATATATATGTATATAATATATATATATATGTGTATATATATATATATATATATATATATATATATATATATATATATATATATATATGACACAGATGTGTCAAAGTTAAATTTAAACAATCGAAATGACTATAGACTTTGAATGTACTGCTGAAGACCGATTTAGTTGAAGTAAGCATCTCTTAAATGGGCACACATTAAAACTCCATAAATGCCATCCTCAATTGTTCATCACTATAGACGAGTTTATAATTATACTGTAAACAAGTGTTTTTCAACTGGTATGCAATGAGAGCTACCCATGTGCGGCAATGTAGGGAAGAAGCAGCTGGGAAAATGGCGTCCAAAGTGCTCACTAAGTGCTGTGTCTGCAAATGCCATCCTCCAAAATGCCTTTTTTTTTATTCTTACATCAGTAGATCACATCAACTAGAAATTTTCATGAAGTGCTATGTGTATCATTTGTAGTATTATATCTAATATATATATAATTTACATTTTTATTAATGTATTAATTGCAGATCTGTATATTGCTAATATTTCTGTATTTGCAAGTTTTGAACAATCTGTTCTATCATTACAGATAGCTTTATTTTTACAGAGACCTTTTTTGTGTTAGTCAGTCACCTTCATAACCTTGGTGTACTGTTGTTGTGTAGCACTGCACATGCGAGGGTTGTCTGGGTTCCGCGCGGAATCACTCGAAATAAGTAGCCAAGGATTTTTTTTTCTATTTTTCTCATGTACTTCGATCCTTTTTAAACTTTTTCCAAGTATTCACCTCCAACATCAATGCACTTTTGGGCTCTTCTGACCCGTATTTTTTTTATCATTTTTTTTTTAAAGCAGCGTCTCATGCAAATCATCCCACACGCATTTTATGAAGATGCCTCCTTTCCTACTTTTGATTGGGTAATACTTGATGTCATCGTTACTTTGATTGGTCTTTTTAACTGTCCAGTGAGGAGGGCGTGTCTTTTAAGTAGAGTCTGCAAAGTGTTGGCACTGAGATGTGGCGTCAGCGCCATAGTTGAAGCCCCTAACGTTGCGGTCAGCAAGTCGGCTAACATCCGCCATGTGCCGTCTTTCAGTTGCGAGAAGCAGATCATAGAATGGTTGAAACTGTTGCCCCTAACGTTGCGCCACGGCGTGTGGTTCGTTTATACCTCGTGTCTTCTCATTAAAGTTTTATCTCGCGAATATGTTATTGCAATCCGCAGCGGGAGCGTTTCTATAAACTTAATTTAAACTTACGTTTTACACCGTGCTTTGTTTCCCTTATGAACATGCTTGTATGCTTAAGTCGCTCCGTTCTCAATTGTTTAATTAATTTTTTGCTGTTTGCGGCTCTTCCTCCATTTCCCCCTACTTCGTTCTTTTATCTCGCGAATATGTTATTGCAATCCTTAACGGGAGCGTTTCAATAAAGTGATTGAAAATAGTTTTGCATTTACCTTTTTAGTAAAAGGCGAGCTTTTAAGCCTGAGAAATCACCCCGTAAATGCACACGTTTAATTGCACATGTGTTAATATGTATGGTTACACAGTATTAAAAGACAGTGAACAACGTCAGTTACCTTTGTTCCCGCATTTGATAAAAGGTGAGCTTTTAAGCCTGAGAAATCACCCCGTAAATGCACACGTTTAATTGCACATGTGTTAATATGTATGCTTACACAGTATTAAAAGACAGTCAAAAATTAACGTCATTTACCTTCGTTCCCGCGTGTGACTCGTGCTGTAAATCTCTTCCTTGTTTTTAGTTCACGTGATTACGTAGGAGGCCATTACAGTGTATGGACAAAAAATATGTTCCAGTTATGACCATTATGCTTTGAATTTCGAAATGAAACCTGCCTAACTTTTGTAAGTAAGCTGTAAGGAATGAGCCTGCCAAATTTCAGCCTTTCACCTACACGGGAAGTTGGAGAATTAGTGATGAGTGAGTCAGTGAGTCAGTCAGTCAGTCAGTGAGGGCTTTGCCTTTTATTATTATAGATAATTAAAGGACACGGTGTCGCTACGCTAGCAAGGATCTGGCGCTCGTTCCTGCCTCGCACTGTATGCGTCACTGGGATTGGCATGAAGGATATAATTAAACATGTACTACGAAGATATTTCAGTGTTCCTTAAAGGTTTTGAAGAATCTGCGTTATAAGCTTAAATATGGCTTAACGTCTGTTACCCAATCGCCACACAATCAGCTCTGTATTTGGAGAAAGAAAGGTAAGGACAGGAATTGGGGGTTAGTACGTTTGAAAGAGATAGCACTGCTGCAATAAATTCATCGAAGGTCGCGCACAATCACTGCGCCATCGCGTTCCCATGTTTAATAACATGCTTTAACTCCTATCAGCATGAAAATTATATCAAGTATACATCTCAGTATTTTAATTATCCAGAGAGCTGTAATATTACGAATGTAATGGATTCTGTGTCCTGTCGGAGGAAGACAATACCCGGAAGCACATAGTGATTCACACACACACAGCACATAGAAGATCAAATACAAATCAAAGCATTTAACGTGCTACTTTAGTTACGATGGGATTTGAGAAACTAGTAAATTAAACGATTTAACATGAATTTTATGATCTGCTTTAATGACAAAATAAACTACGTGATTAAAGTGGAAATTTCGAGATAAAAGTTGACATTTCGTGCTTTTTCCCCACTGTGTGCCTATTTTTTTTTTTTTTTTTCTCTGTACCCTAATAAGCTTTCATATGACACTCAGACGGTGGGCTACGACTCGCCTTTTCACGGCGACTTTGATATCTGACAACTTTTTTTATTTCGGGCACTGTGCGACTTTGTGAACTTGAGCTTTCGAGTTTCTCCAACACTCTCTGTCAATCGATCAACTTCCTTTTCTTGTTTATATACCACTGTTTAAACCAACAAATAGTATGTTTTTCCTTGCCTCCACTTGGTATTCGCTGAAATTCTTATATTTTCCCCCATGGTTTTTTCATTGTCTTTTCACAGAAGGCTGAGCTTAAGGGCTATTTACATTGATTTGCATATTCAAAGAGGCGTAATTCTGGGAGGAGTTGGGGCGGGACAGCTGGCGCGTGCACGTGCATTACTTTTCACACTGATCGGGATTTATGTAGTGTAAGTTTGCGTACGTACAGATTCCTGCGTCTGGATTTTTCTGTGCATATGCATATTCACGCTTTTGTGCTTATGCCATGTTATAGTATGAGTTCTACGTACAGCATTATGCATGAGGCCCCAGGTCTGTATAAAGCAGTGTTTCTCAACGGATGGGTTGCATTAACAGTTTACCGCGGGTTACTATCAGTGGTTTCTGAATGGGTTGCCTAAGCCAGTGGGTTGCAGGTTGCTATTGTCGGTTCATGAGTGGTCACCTATACGACTGGCAGTTTTGAGTGATATGAAAACCAACCATAAATGGCCCTCTGAAATTCAGAAAACCTGTGAAATATTAATCATAATAATGAAAGATTTTTTCACTGCAACTGGTTTTGTAAATTTTTGGAACATCATTACCCTATTGTTTTCTTTTGGCACTCAGCCGTATGGACAAATTGTGCCTTTCCTAATCCTGTCCAGTCAGTTGACTTGACCATAGGTAGAATCCAAATAATATGAAAAAGCATCTCAACAATGATCGATAGAATTGAATGCACTGGAGCCAGATTTTACATGTCACAGCAGAAGGTCTGAATACTTTATATTAATGTAATATTTAGGTTCAGCCTCACCACAGCAGCTGGTTTGCTTACTTGACAGGGTGTAGATTGGAGTATTACATGCATAGGTCTGATCACAATCTGATATTTGGTGGTTTCTTACCAAGTAACACTTGTAGTTGGCCAGCCAGTCTGCAGATGTGTGTGTGTGTGTGTGTGTGTGTGTAATTATATGGGATTAATTGCCTCTAAAATTTAAAACATGTAATCATAAATACATAAATCATGAGGTAAATATACACTGAATCATACAATTAATGTAGAATCAACACAAAGGAATTTTTAATGTATTGGCGTAGTTTAAACTTAAACAATGATCTAAAACCTGATTTAACATACAGTATTACTGCTTTGAGTCAGGTAGAGTTTGAGTTTGAATGCTCTGCTGAAAGGCAAGTTGAAAAGAAGGAAATAAGAAAACGAACTCAATGTATTAATTCTCAAATTGGTGTGTGTATGTGTATATGTGTGTGTATATATATATATATATATATATGTATATAATATATATATATATGTGTATATATATATATATATATATATATATATATATGACACAGATGTGTCAAAGTTAAATTTAAACAATCGAAATGACTATAGACTTTGAATGTACTGCTGAAGACCGATTTAGTTGAAGTAAGCATCTCTTAAATGGGCACACATTAAAACTCCATAAATGCCATCCTCAATTGTTCATCACTATAGACGAGTTTATAATTATACTGTAAACAAGTGTTTTTCAACTGGTATGCAATGAGAGCTACCCATGTGCGGCAATGTAGGGAAGAAGCAGCTGGGAAAATGGCGTCCAAAGTGCTCACTAAGTGCTGTGTCTGCAAATGCCATCCTCCAAAATGCCTTTTTTTTTATTCTTACATCAGTAGATCACATCAACTAGAAATTTTCATGAAGTGCTATGTGTATCATTTGTAGTATTATATCTAATATATATATAATTTACATTTTTATTAATGTATTAATTGCAGATTTGTATATTGCTAATATTTCTGTATTTGCAAGTTTTGAACAATCTGTTCTATCATTACAGATAGCTTTATTTTTACAGAGACCTTTTTTGTGTTAGTCAGTCACCTTCATAACCTTGGTGTACTGTTGTTGTGTAGCACTGCACATGCGAGGGTTGTCTGGGTTCCGCGCGGAATCACTCGAAATAAGTAGCCAAGGATTTTTTTTTCTATTTTTCTCATGTACTTCGATCCTTTTTAAACTTTTTCCAAGTATTCACCTCCAACATCAATGCACTTTTGGGCTCTTCTGACCTACGCCGCAAAACACTCGCGAAAGGCTGTCTTTGGGAGGTTGTCCAGTTGTTCTTTGACAGCTGCAATCAGTTCCTCTCGAGTTTCGAAGTTGTGGCCCCGCAGGGGTTCTGTCACCTTCGGGAAGAGCCAAAAGTCACATGGTGCAAGATCAGGCGAGTAGGGTGGCGGGTTCAAAACATTGACACCACTGTCTTCAATGAAATGCTTCGTCGCATTAGCCGTGTGGGCTGGTGCATTGTCATGATGCAAAAAGTGCCTTCGCAAGTTCTTGGACCGGCCTCTAGCCATCGCAGAAAAAATGTCAGGCAGGCACTGAGTGGTGTACCACTCAGAGGTCACAGTTTTCCTCTCCATCAGCGGAATTGACACGACAATGCCATCGATGTTGAAAAAGATGGCAAACATGGTGCGTTCCACCGAGCGGATTAAACCATCAGAAAAGTCGTAAAAAATCATCACTCGAAAGTCACGCACGCACGGAGTCGGGAGCTTTGCTGCTAGCGCCGGCTGCACACTCTCAATTCGTTTGCTTCTCGTGTTCATTCTGAACGAAGAGAGGGAGCAAAACATCTGAACAAAAACATGCAACCACTTGAATAATCCCTCTACACAGCAGAACAGGTTTCGACAGGCTGACACTCGACAAACGATAAAATTCCGCGCGGAACCCAGACAACCCTCGTACAGCCATCATTTTTCTTAAAGCAGGTGTAGCTCTGCCAAAAGGAGGGAAGGGAAGTGAAAATAAGCAATTAACTAATCTTGGGGATGATATGACAGGATGGCATATACCATATATAATAGTATGTGTGTATATATATATATATATATATATATATATATATATATATAATATATATAATATATATGTGTGTGTATGTATTTGTATCTATACTAATAAAAGGCAAAGCCCTCACTCACTCACTCACTCACTCATCACTAATTCTCCAACTTCCCGTGTAGGTGGAAGGCTGAAATTTGGCAGGCTCATTCCTTACAGCTTACTTACAAAAGTTAGGCAGGTTTCATTTCGAAATTCAAAGCGTAACGGTCATAACTGGAACCTCTTTTTTGTCCATATACAGTAATGGACTGCAGCTCGCTGGCCGTGGGAGGCGGGGTTGCGTATTGCGTCATCACGCCTCCCATGTAATCACGTGAACTGACTGTGAAGGAGAAAGGACGGCCTTATATGGCGTTCGTTTATAAAACAGCGGACAGGCTGTGTAAAGGCAACTTCACAAAAAAACAGATCCTTAACAAATTGTTATTGGTATATTTTCCCTCAATTTAAAAAGATTTTCTAGCGCTGACGTCTGAGGTTCGATTCCCGTAAGCGAGTGCAGTAAGTGTGTACGCCTGATGAGCCAAGAATTAGGGAGAAACACGTGTCGCGTACTCTTTGCATTATTTGACAGTAAACTATTTTCAACCATTCTATGATCTGCTTCTCACAACTGAAGGCACCGTGGCTGATGTTAGCTGACTTGCTGGCCAACCATAAGCATTACCTGGTAGGTAACCACCCATACAATCAGATTGTGATTCAGACTACGAATGCAGTGGAAATATATATATATATAATATATATATATATATTACTAACCGAGAATGCTAAACCGGATGATGGACGCAGGCACATCCGGCAATGGGCCGTAGCTGCAAAAAGACGTACTGCGCAGGCGCAAAAAGAGTCCGCGAGGGTCGGCTGAGGAGCCGAGAAAGGCGGATAAAAGAGGGCGAGAGAGGCGGATGAGGGGCCGCGAGAGGCAGACAAGACCACAGAAAAAAGGAGTGAGCACAGGAAAAATTGAGAAATGAGGCGCAAGGAGCACCGAAAAAAGGAAACGGCACATAAAAAAGTATTCAAGCGCAAGCAAAGCACGAAACACATTGCACACGAAACTAGACCCAAAAAAAAAAAAATTAAAAAAAAGACGCTCGCGCACAACAGCAATGCACCCCCCCCCCCCTACAGGCACCGGACGGGACACACACCAAGAGGGGGATTCAACAAGCCCATGGAACACAAAAAAAAGAACACAAAACCACCCCACAGACCCTACAAGCAAGGGACGGGACACACAAAGAGGGGGATTCAACAAGACACAGGAACACAAAAAGAAAGAAGACGCTCGCGCGACAACAATCCTCAACACAACCCCCCCCCCCCCCCCCCACACACACACACACACACACATCCATAAGAAGTGACACCCAAAGCCACATATTCTAAAGTGAACATCAACACCTTCACACTAGACAGCATAGGTGTCAGCATTGGTGGATCTCCTTACAATAAAGCACTATTAACCGTTCAACTGCAGAAAAAGAAACATATTAACAGTGACTGCAATCCTCCTTATTAGTTATCCATATTTCACATGCTGAGAAAGAAACAAGTCATGAATACACGGTCACGGGTACAAAACGAAAAGGAAATGATAACAGGAACAAACACACGAACACGAAAGAAACAACAAAATAGACGGCTATGCAGCATAGGTGGATCTCATTACAATAAGGTACTATTAACCGTTCAACCGCAGAAAAGGCTCCATATTAACAGTGAGTGCAATACTCCTTATTACTTATCCATATTTCTAAAAGAAAAAATGTCTCGACTCCAAAAACGCAAAGCTCAACTAAAGCTTCTAACTAACGATGTACCTAAAAGTAAAAACTTTATGAACTGCATTAGATCCTACAATGGTTCATTTGCTTTTGCATATACCGGAGTAAATATCAGGCCACCAAAAGGCAATGGCCCATACTACTTTCGCATATGTGCACAAATACTGCATCGCATTGGAACAGTGCACCCTGTAACAAATCAACAACGCAAATATGCACAAATCTACATCCTAGATCCACATTACGCAAACTATCAATCAAAGTGCTGCATCGCAACAGGCACGGATTCAAAACGAAACACCTCCCGTCTCAGACATACGTTAACGGCAGGGAAGGCTACAACGGGCTTCTCACACAGCACAAGCAAATCGAATACAGCTACAAAACAACATGTCCCAAATACTACACATGCAACAACGCGCATCTCAAACAGCACAAGCAAAACATACACCAGGAAAATTCATTCGGATTAATGAATGTCATTTGCAATCATTGTCATTCAGTTCACTTCCCTGAAGAAACAACTGGCAATACAAGTTATACATTTACACGTTGTTGTCAAAAGGGTCAAATTAGACTGCCTTCTTTACATTCATATACTGAATATCTACAGAGGCTTATAACTGACGATGTATCTGAAAGTGAAATCTTTATCAACTACATTAGATTCTACAAATCGGTATCCACTATGAACATTAACGGTGGCACTGCACGTGACATCCGTCTTGAAAAAATGTTGTTTATTGATGAATGTTCAATGGCATGAAGTCACTTACTCAAGACCATTCATAAACTTCTACAAACGTTTATGAATAATAATATTCGATTTGAAGGAAAGGTACTTTTATGAGGAGAAGATTTTAGACAGTGATTAGCTATTCTTCCAGATGCCATGCACTCAGCTATTGTTCAGTGCACCTTAAAATATGCAGACAATTGGCATTGCTTTCAAAAGATACAGTTAGTAAAAAAGATACGATGTCCAGAACCAGATCATAACAATTGCTTATTACAACTGAGAGATGGTACACTCACCAATACAGCTGGACTTCAGCCACATATTATTACAATTCCTCAAGCCTTTATCTGCGACGACTTAGTTACAGAGACATTTGGAACAGCAATCTCATTAGACCAAATGCCCCTTTTAACACAACGCACTATATTATGTCCAAAAAATATTAATATGGAAAACATTAATACCCAAGTCATTCCATTACTTCCTGGAGAGACACAACTCTTTCTAAGCTCTGACAAACTTGACTCTGATCACAACAATAACCATCTTAAATGACCTTACAAGTTCTGAGCTGGAATTACCTTTTACACTTAAACGGCGTGTACAAAGAAATTTTCAAATAAACCTTTACACTGTGCCACACACTTTATTGTTTGCTTTCTATTTGCATCATCTACACCGTCACACTATTCTATATCTCATTCATACATCACGCTCTTTGTGATTCCCGACACCAGGGGTTGGCGAGCGAAGCGAGCAGGGGGCGGAGCCCCCTAGTATATATATAATATATATATATATATAATATATATTTACATAACCTCTGTAACACACTACTTCTCCGCTGCGAAGCGCGGGTATTTTGATAGTATGTATATACGTGTGTGTGTTATAGTTGTTTTTCAATGCCCATACTGTGCGCACTCTCAATGTAAACAGCCCTTGTTGTTAAATGTGAAAAGTACTCCATACCTCTGGACTAAATTTTTCTCCTTTTATAGTAGCATGGAAACACCTAAAATCTCAACATTGATGAGAAGCTGGCTTAGGTAGTAAACAGTCTTATGACAAGTCTGCCATGTTTCTGTTTTCTACAGTTTGTGCACTTTGAAGTGATTCTTTTGATATGAGGTAGCTTGAAGGATCCAGTATTTTTGACTCAAATGTCCAAGCATATACTTGTGTCCTCAATGTTCAGTTTCCTTGTGAATATGCTATAAAAGAAGTGAAGCAACATGAGAGTTGTTGTGGAGAACTACAAGGTGTTTAGCTTCCTCCTGCATAGCAACTTTGTTCTAGTTTCCAAAAACTGGATCCAGTTCAAAGATTTGACTTTTTTAAGCTCTCTTTAATATTTTCTGAATATGCCTTCAGTTAACCAAGGCATATAAGGTCAGCTTTAGCCAAATTTCCAAAAAAGTGGGCTTGACTTCGTTGTTGTTTTATACTGTTATGTAGTTTTGAATTTTATTCAAATTGACTGATTATTAAATTGGAATGTTTTTTGCCTTTTCACTTCTTTAAATCCGAGAAACAATGTCACTGTTTCTCTTGACTATTTGCAATTTTTATTTTCCTTTTTTTGCCCAGAATGGGCCCATTTCTAATGAAATTTTAAAGTTTGAGGTTTTTTTTGTTTTTTCTTACTCTATCTGCAGCACACAACATATCCTGCTCAAAGACAATGTGCTTGTAATGAATGCTTTGAATATTGCATTCAAAAATCACCCATACTGGATTTTATTATCTACCAGCCATATTGATGTCTGATTCTATCTCAGGCACATACAATTTATAGACACCTTTTTGGGCCTAGAGATGGCAAAATTCTATCAAAAATCAGAAACAGATTCTATTGTGTTCTGAAAGGTGTTGTCATGAAAATCTTGGGGGCTTAGGAAGAACAGGGTTCTTAGGCTTAAATTTTAATCAGTTTGAAGACCCCACTTAGCTGTATTGAGGGAATCAAAGAAAAACATACATGTCAAGGTTAGGGGCAGTGAGACTTGAATAGCCTATGCGTAAGAATTGGAGCAGAGCAGGTGATAGGTGTATAAACAGGTACAGAATGACAGAGGCAGCATTTGAGATTAGGAACAATATATACATTATTTAAACCTGCTTATCCAGAGCAGGATTGCCGGAAACCTGGAGCCTACCCCAGCAGGTTTGGATGCAAGGCAGGAAAAATCCCTGGTGTGCAATATGTATGATAAGGTCGATGTAAAGAACAAAAAGAATATGATATCTCAACTATCTATTTTGAAAATGAGAGAAAAATTGAAATAAGGGGGACAAATATTTTAAAACATAATTCTGTTGCGAGATTTTTTTTTTTCCACAATAACAGGTATTTTGAGCTATGAATATAAACTAAAAAAGATAGAATAAATACAAAAACACATTAGATTTAGTTTAGTAGGGACATTGCCAATGCAGGAAATTTTCAAGGTTTGTTAAATGACTTTTTTAAAGCAAAAGTGATTGGTCAGCAACAATATGCTGATCTTGTATGATGACCTAGTCCATCTCTCGATCAGTACCATTTTATTTTCAGAAAGGGTTTCTCTTGTACAAAGAGGCAGATAAATTATTGTCGATAAAAACCAGGCACTTGAGAAATAAAGTGAAACGTTACTCATGATTTTTCTGTCCATACAGTAAAGGTTTTGTTGACCAGCACATTCTGATTTCAGGCATTTGAATTGCATCTTGATATACAACAAGCACAAAGAAAGGTGGTACAGTAAATCTTTCTATTTCACACGCTTTAGGCACCTGTATTCAGAGTGATCTGTCACCACAAATGCTGCGTGAACCCCCACCCTCTGTCAGCAGTCGTCATTCACTGGATAAATATATTTTGGTGGCTCTTGGTGGATTCATTTCTGTTTGAGTTAAACGTAACAAGGGTTTAAGACGAACAGCAAGAGTATTCATTCAAAAAAGAAAACTAAAAATATTTTTAGCAAATTATTTTATTTCAGTGAGTCTTTCTGGCTACTTTAATAGTTTTAGTGTTTCATTTTGGTTTTGTTTTATTTTTTCAGTTTATGAATTTTTTTAATAGTTTGTTTTGATTGTAGTTTTCTTTAACTATAATAACCTTGGTCTGACTTAATTTGAGGTCACTTCAATGCTAATCCCAACATGCATTGGCTGTCTGCAACATTTCACCTAATGCTCCCAATGAAACATCTTTATTTTTTTGCAGCGTGTCTCTGGAGCCATATGTTCACAGCTACTTAACGTTTGTTTTGGAGTTCCACTGGTATATTGGTCCAAATAATAAAACTTGTGTGAACAACATTGCAGGCCAGAGCATGGTCAAATACTGTTGTTATAGGATTTAGGATTACCCGTAAACACTGGAACTTCTGTGTGACTTCATCTGCTGTTCTAACATTTCAGTGATTGTGTTCTGTCCCAATGAAAAAACAGTTTAATTTTTTTTTATTAACCCCCTATTTCCTTGAGTCTGTGCACTAGCACACATGCAAGACACTAACTGGATTTGTTCTATCTCAAGCTCTTGAAGCCTTTAAGTTGTTGCAAGCAGTTGACTGTCTTGTTCAAGGAAGCTACTGTTAAAGCTGATGCACCATGATGTTGAGGCTTTCTTTGGCATTGAGCTTGTGTTCCTTTACAGATGCTTGAGAGACTCTGTCATCTGAGCTGTCCTCCTCTTGTATTTTTAAATTTGCCAGACTGCTTTGTAAACTGATCATTTACTGCACCCATAGACATTCCCTATACTTTGTCATTCTTCTAATTCTCACTTATTTGCCAAAACCAAAATAATGGTTTCCAAAAAAAGTTGTTTAAGATTTTTATTCTAACCGCAAGCCATTTGTGTTTTCTTCTACTTGCCTTTTCTTCATTCAATCAAGATGATATTCACTCACTTAGCAATTTTTATGGCCAATTCTGATTTCCAGCGAAGCACTCTTTATATAAAACACTTCATGAAGACCAAAGTTTGCTTTTGTTCAGTATTCCATTATTTGAAAAGTTTGATAGAGCAGTGAGTTCCACAAGAGCTAGGATAGGTATATAGAGACTACTGCACTGGCATTAGACCAGTGTCAATATATTCAATCCACTTGGTCACCTATTATTGTCTCCAGTCCTCTCAGCTGATCACAATGGCCACAATCTGTAACACTGAGCTATGGTTTCCACAAAATGAGATGCACATACTGGAGTTGGCTTTTGGCAAGTGACCTTTCACTGCAAAATTAAAAATAGAAGAAACTGAGTCCTGAAAAATTTGCATCAATAAAAAAAAAAAAAGAGTGCTTTTATATAGTAATTTCAGGATCCAACTCCTTATATTGTTGCTGTTCTGAGTGACACTACTATTTTTGGAAGCCCTGTACTGCACACACACACACAAAACAGTAAGACTATGAAACCCTCCAGGATGTTGTAAATATAGTTGCTTTACTTAAGGTGTCCACTGTGTGTCACACTTTGACTTGCAAATTAAATAGTGGAGTTCACATTCCCTTACTAACTAAATGGTAAATATATTAAGGAACATAATTGAATAGCATTTAGCGTCTCTTCACCAGTAATTGATCTCAACCCCTTTTTGTTTTTATTGAATGCTGCTTATTGTAATTATAATCAATCGTAGGTTGCTGTGGTCAAATTTACTGTCTTATCCTCCTTCCAGTTCTAAGGGAAATTGTAACTCATTTCTGTGAAAGAAACCAGGTCCAGTCTGATGATGATCTGTATGAATATTATCATACATTTCATTCAGTCATAATACTTTTCATTTTGTGGTAAATGCATGATTAGCATTGCAGGTCATCCGGGCATGACCCCTGTCTGCAGACATGCATGTTGGAGAGCAGGATTTCAAGCAGTCCAACCAAATCTGGTATAGCTACATTAATTTAACATTGTTTTAAGATCAATGGGAAAAGAGGAGTTGAAATTAGGGAGTGTTGAGTCATTTGAGGAAGTGACATTTATTACAATCCATATTATTAACCGAGAATGGTAAACCGGATGGCATGGACCCAGGTACACAGCGATGGATGCAGGAGATGTACTACGCAGGTGCCGACCGCGCGCGTCTCATAAACCGCCAGCGAAGTGTGATCCACCGCGTACGAAGGAGTCACCGCTCAAAAACGAAAGAGCTCTTGACGTGAATGAGAAATGAAGCAACAACGCGCCCATAGCTAACAACTACCGACACGGACACACAAAAAAGAGGATTCTGCGCTGCAGCCCAGATTCAAACAAAAGAGGCTACGGAGGCCCCACAGGTCCACAAAGATGGTACGGAAGGCGCGGGAAAGTACGAAAGGCAAAGACGCCTACACAGCATAGTGAAACCCGACATAGTACGGAAGGCGCAGGCGTCACTGCCATATTGTGAGTGGCACTACTGCGGAGTGAAGGTGCAGGCGTCACCGCCATATTGTGAGTGGCACTACTGCGGAGTGAAGTTAGGAATAATGTGCTGCTTGGGATTGTACAAACCAGCTCGACTAACGGAGCTACAAACACGAGCCCGCATGGA
The DNA here is from genome assembly GCF_900747795.2 of Erpetoichthys calabaricus. NCBI lineage: Eukaryota > Metazoa > Chordata > Cladistia > Polypteriformes > Polypteridae > Erpetoichthys > Erpetoichthys calabaricus. The sequence continues at coordinate 195,525,464 of NC_041397.2, forward strand.
TAAAGAAAATAAACGTGGGCGCCTACTACGCGCATCTGAAACTGCGGAAGCAAAACTGTCTCGGCTCCAGAACCAAACAGCTCGACTAACAGAGCTACAAAAACGCGCATCTGAAACTGCGGAAGCAAAGCAGGCACGGGGGGGTTGGCAAGCGAAGCGAGCAGGGGGCAAAGCCCCCTAGTGGAGATACTAATAGAGTTAGTACCAAAGAGAAGCAGAGCAGCAGGGTGTTTATATGCCATTGATTTACTTGAGGGTAGATCATATAAAGGTGATACATTATTCTCTTCTCCTGCTAAATGAATCTTTAGCTGGAGAGGTCTGTTAATTTTTGACATTCAAGATGAACAACTTAATAGTTGTGTTCCTTTCCTAGAGTATATGTAAACACCGGGAAGTTCAGTTTCTATACTACAACTTGCCTGAAGACGGGGCTTGAGCTACCTTGAAAGCTTGTATATTGTATTCTGTTCAGTTAGCCAATAAAAGGTGTCATTTTACTTGACTTATTGCATCACTGACAATAATTCTAATGTATGGTCACTGTGTGAGGTATTTGCAAGCACATTGATACACCATAAAAGATGCTTGGGTTGTTGTGATTACTGTTAATTTAGATGCAGAGCTTAACTTTCATATTCATCCTTTTAATTTTCTAAAACCAGTACAGGCTCACTGAAAACACCAGGAACAATCCTGGTTGCCTTGGACAGTTCCTTTTCCTAGCTATGAATGGTGAAAATTCAACCTCTGGGGTATTTGCTTGATCTTGTCCTGTACACCAAATTTGCATAATACGTCAACGTATTGTCTGAAAATCCACAGGAATGTAAACCGTAAAAGAGAGAAGACCTTTCAGTCGATGTAATTTATTGTCCCTGTGTCATTCAGATACCTTTTAAGAGATATCAAAGGTTCCATGTGAATTACATGACTCCAAATCTAGTTCAAAATCCCACAGCTCAGTGGTGCTTCCTGGCTTCCACCTTAAATGTACTTCCTCTTACATTTTTCCATCACAGTCCCCCAGAATATGACTCCTTTTATTTATTGGGCAGGAGTCCTGTCCAGTAATAATTGGCTACATGGAGTTTCATGTCATGTGAGTATTGAAGATTGTAGTCTGAGAGAAGTAAGCAATTATGAACAATAGGTGAGTGAAAACATTATCCGGTGGAAATGTTTGCATTGTATCTGCATATCCAAGGTGCTTCAACAGACAGAAAGGTGTATTTAGTGGTTCAGTTTCACAATCTGCTGATGAAACACCCAGAAATGGGGTGTTCTGGCTTCATGACCAATGAATGAGGGGGATGCAGGGTCCTCGGTTCAAAAGGTTGCTCTTATTAGAGCGTGCTCCCCAGCAGTTCACAAAAGGATTTCCCAGAAATGATTTATTCAACAATATTTTAGCACAAATATAGGCGTTTGGAGTTTTATGAGTATGACTGGATAGCTGACATGTGGATTATCCGACAGGAGTACAGAATTTTTTCATATTTTTATATTGTTTGCTGTTTGTTCAGCATTGATCCAGATAAAATTTTGTTACCTCTGTCCTCCATGAAAACACGATTAAAAAATTTTCCCGTCATCTCTATAAACAACATGGGTTTAAGTAAGTAACAGATTTGTTTTAGCTTTGCCTCTCCAACTCTACTGAGAGAACAGGCAAGCATATGAAGGTGGCAGAAATTTTTAACATGTTTATATGCTGCTTATATTCATGTTTGGTTGCACTAACACTTAATCTTTTTAAAATCTGTCTGTCCGCACTAGAATCTCTCTGTCTGTCCGCACCCCATTTTTGCTTAGTCTTTTTAATAGCTACATTTTTTAAAGCAATTTGCTCACACTCTGGGTCTGAAGCAAATAATTCACTTGATAGTTTGTATATCTTGGGGTACCTTTTTAACTTTCACTTCATCCATTAACACATGTTAAATCAGTTTGCAGGGGTTGCCTGCTTAAAGCTTTTGCTGTCTGTTATTCTAAGGTATTCTGAAAAAGTGACATTATCTGTTTGGATCATTTTAATGTGAAAAAGTAATGAATACATTTTTTTATTTTATTTTTATAGATACCCACTGTCTCATATCGACCCATACAAATAGGCCAGCAGTATCCCCAGAAGAAGTCCCCTGTGTACAAGAATTTCAGTGTTCCTCTGTTTGATTATACTTCCCAGCCACACGGTAGGAATATGAAGCTTGTTCAGCAGATGCAATGGATCCCAGCAGCAGGAATGGGGCAGTGGATGTGCGCTCAGAGTATATGCCACACATAAGTGAAGGTTGCCAGATTAGCTGCTTGTAGACATGAAGTTGAAGTGAAATTTTCCTGGACCAATTATTTCATTAAACATTTTTATAATTTTTACAGGTGATTTTATTCTAAACTCCTTGCACTTTAAACTGTAAATTGTTATGTATATTAAATAGCTATTAGAAGTATACTATAGTAAAAAAGGAACTTTGTATTTTTAAAATTAGAATTTCTATTTATGCAATTGGTTGATATTTATAGAATTGTAATATACCTGATCAGAAGACATATTTATATACTCTATTGTGATATTTTAGGGTTTGTGACTTTAAATTATGACAGTTTAAATTCATGTTGCATTTAAATAAAATTTGCTTAGTCATTCATGCAGTTTCTGTGTTGCCTTTTCTTTTAATAACCACATTTTGTGTGGCTTTTAAAAAAATCTTCTTAAATGTGAATGGCATTATCTTGCTTGCTGTCTGAATTCAGATAAGAGGATAGAAGTGATTAGTGTGAGAGGAGGAAAAAATGTTAGAATAGTGGGACTTCAAAGCATATGTAGAATTGATGAAGAATACTTCAGAAAAGAATAAACTGCTAACTAAATGAATCAACACACAGCTAAGAGTACAGAAAGAACAATATACAGGGAGTCTATGCATTATATTGTATGAGGAGAAATGGGAATATTTGTCCTGTAAGAAATACAAAACTTTGTTAAGGTAATCAGATTCTCCATATTATTACAGCTTAGTGGAGTACATTATTATAATAATAAAGCAACCTCTGGCACTTTGAGAAGACTTGTTTCTTGTCATGGCTGGATGCTTTGGGATTTGAATTGGCCTAGGGGAGGAGGAGTAGCCTCACACACACAGCATTGAATGACCTGTGTTGTACTGTACTGTCTTTTTAAACCATTAACATTAAACATATTTGTATTTTACATTTACAATTAAAAACCAAGAATGCAGCTGTTTAAGACTTAAATAAACAATAAGGGTTCAAAATCTTAACAAGGGAGATAACTAAAATGAAGCAGAAGTGTTTCTTAAGTAATAAGTGCTTCTTATTAAGCAACTGGGTTGGAACAAAAACCTGCAGCCACTGCGGCCCTCCAGGAATGACTTTGCCCACCCCTGACCTAGCCCATGACGGAGTGGAAGTCAGAAGCCGCTGTTTCAGCTACAGAAGAGCTACACCATGTCAACACTGACGTGTTTTTGTTGAAACCCCTACTTTTAATCCAGACATTAAATGGGATCAATGTTGGGATATGACCTTTTTTCTGTTTGGTCATTTTGTTTTTAGAGTGCTGTACAACCAAGAAATAAATTAAAATACATAAACTTAAAAGTTAAATAATTTCTCTTCTGTAGGTCAGCCTACTATTGCTTGGTTACTGCAAGTTAAATGTAACCAGTTGGAAGTATTGGAATATTTTCAAATAATCCACCCTGTGGCTTCATGGCAAGATATGAAAAAATAATTCAACGTGTATAAAGGAGTTATTTTAGCATAGCAAGTAAAAGAACAAAGACTTGAACAGACGTGTATTGTTTTCTGTGATGGTGTGCAATAACCAGTTCTTCATAACTATATGTTTAATTGATTTTTCATAAAAAAATTTGCACTTGTATGTCATCTTACCCATGCACAAGTTATATAAGTTGTTGGGATATCATAAGATGTGACTGTTTTCTAACAAGTCATGCTAAAATTGTCATTAATGTGATGTCACATGATTAAGTCAATCATTAGATGTCGAGTATATTGCTGTGTATCATTACCTAATATGTTCTCTCTGAGACTTGCATACTTTTGCAAGGAAAGGATAAGCACAAAACTGTCAGAAAACGTACAGTCTACATTTTAAAAAAAAGTCTTATTTGCACTTTCAGTATTTCTTGCAAATTCATTTGAAATTGCATTCCCTCTTTTGAATGAGTTCCTAAATGGTCTGAACACTGCACTGTATTTCTCAAAGATTCTTGAGTCAAGCCTGTAACCTCATTGTCAACCACTATCAGCAGGTGGTGCTCTTTTAAATTTTTCAAAGCACTGTCAGGAGGCCACCAAATGTCAGATTGTGAATCTTAACAAGTAAAATTGTAATACCCTCTTGTCTGTATTTTGACTTTTTCAGCTTTGTTTTAAGGTTTATTTATCCATTTTGCACACTAAAGACCTCATTTCAGTTTGGAGCATCTAAATTCACTAATATTGCATCGGAGAGCTTTTCGCCTTGGAGTTTTGAGTGTCAAGATTTAGATCTGAGGTGTGGGTCCTCTTTTGAGTTTTGAACATCCAGATTTGCTAACATTACAGTTGATAGCGGGGTAGGGAAGAGGAGTTGGTCCCCTTTGGAATTTTGTGTATGAACATTTACTAACATTAGCTTGGAGGGGTCCTCCTCACAGTTGTGAGCATCCTGATATATTATGATTTGGTTGGTGGTCACCTTGGAGTTTCCAATCTGAAAGTGTTCATGTTGGCCAAAAAAAAAAATGACCAGGAAATTCAGGTTTTTATAAACTAGCAAAAATATTCTACAGGCTGGTGTTGTATTAACATTAAAAAAAAAAAAAAATACAAATATGCTTGGGCAACACCAGGAACTTTGGCTTGAGGTTAATGAAACTTGAAGTTTGAGTTTCAAATTTGTAGATCATCTGAATCACAAATCTTGGAGTCAGTTGATTTTACATGTAAAGTTGAGGGGCTTCAGTGCAGAATAAGCTGCTTGTTAATGTTGGATTGCTACAAGTTGATATTGATCTAAGGCTTTATAAATCAACATGATGCTTTATCATTTTGTCTTTGCATGCTTTAAAAAGGTAGTGAGGGTTTGTAAAAAGGGTATGAAACACAAGCTACTGAGATTGGAATTGTAAAATAAATAAAAAGTAGAGTGAATGGAATATTTGAAGGCCAGAGTCGTCTTTTACTAAAGTCAATAACCACGGTTCCTAGGAGAAGTCGGGCACCTCTTGGCTGGTGGGTTCTCTCTCCCATTTTTCCTGTGCTCATGTTTTTAATTGTAAACCCTCAGCTTATTTTAAGATTAAACCTTTATCTTTCTCAAGTTTAGCTTATGTTAACCTGAAATTCAACATCAAAATTTACATAATGAAGTTCCAACCATCTTGTGATCAGATGCTGAACACCAAATTCATCCCTTGCTCCAGGTATGCACAACTTGTTTTTATTAATGGGTTTCTGTTTTAATTTCCATTTCTGGAAGATTTTTATAATAAGTCTTAATTTCTGATTTTGTTTGTAGGTTTTGTGAGAGGCCTCCTTGCTTTCATATCCACATCTTTTATGTTGGAGAAGCATTAAGCATTCTGTGAATTTCAGAACACAAAGGTAAAAAACGGGTTCGCTTCATAAAGTTTTTCCCTAATGACATTTGAATGAATGTTCTAGAGGCTCTTAAACAGTTCTCTATAGACAAGCTTTTCAATAACCAAGTGCTTTAGAGAGGCTTACTGGATCTTTAATCATAATTCAGGTACGCTCGTGAGTTCTGATGAAGTTAATGACTTTCTGCACTTGCAGGTCAGTTCTGTCTGTTTATCGATAAAAAGAGAGTTAAGTTAGTCTGTAGCTCCATGCCTAAAGTCTATGCCCTTGATGACTCTTGTTGTGTTGTTTCTATACAATTATTCATCTGATCTGTTTAACACATATAAAACACTGAGCAAGCTTGAATTGTGTTGGTTTATAAATTTGGATTTTATACACAAAAAAAACATTTATGCTGTCTTAATCAGTAATGAGCGATAAGCTGACTCCCATATAATTGTCTATAAAGTCGACACTGGTTTCTGGCTAGAGAATAGCAGAAGTGAGAAGTTCTACAGAGGGTTGGAAGAAAGAGTTGATAAGAATGAAACTCCAACTGTTTTATAATAGATCTAAAGAAAAAAGTAAGATGAAGGAATAACTAGGGAAGTAGCAATTAGAATGTTCAAAGGTCAAAGTCATCAAATATCTCGTCTAGTACATGGATACCCACAACTAGCCCAGGAATGAAAACTAATGGAATTCCCTTCAGTGCATATATGGGATTGATTTTGGAAAATAGGGGTAAAAGCACACCATGCTGGGCAAGGACCAAGAAGCTTCTCCATGTACGCTATATTTCTACCATGTATGTGATGTAACAGATAGAGGCACTGTCGACCACTTGAACCCTCAGACCAGACGTCAGATACCAGGTAAAAGTCCAAAGATGAATATTTATTATAATAATAAAGTGCACAAAGCAACACCACTCCACTATACTCAATAACAAATCAATAATCAAATAACAATAACTAATCCTCCACTCTCCCAGACGCTTGGCCACCCTGCCTCCCAACTCAGCTTGTTGTCTGGGATCTCCCACGGTCCTTTTATAGTCCGTGACCCGGAAGTGTTTCTGTCCCTCAGTCCATGCGACTTTCTATCACTTCCGGGTCAGGTAAAAAACTGCTGTCTGGGATCTCCCACAATCCTTTTATTGTCCGTGACCCAGAAGTGTTTCTGTCCTTCAGTCCATGTGACTTTCTATCACTTCCGGGTCAGGTAAAAACTTCTTTTCTTCATCAGCCCGGAAGCACTTTATTTCTTTCAACCATGTGACTAGGATTTACTTCCGGGCTGTATGGAAAATAAACTTGTCTGTGTCTCCTTGCAGCGTCCCCTGGTGGCCCTGACATTATTCAGCAGGGCTGTGTATTAAAACTCCATAGTCCATGATGCCCTGCTGGAATTCGGGGCATCTCCACGTTGCAAGGAGGGCTCCATCTAGCGGCCTGGGGGTATTGGCCAGGATGAATGGCCGGCCATATCCCACAGTGATTAAATGACCTGAGATCGGAGGATAAAAGGAAAGTGGAGAGTGGGAAGAGAACCTGTGTGTAACTGAGGGAGGGCCTATGAGGAGGTCGTCCACTGCCAGACAGAACTAGGCGTATAAGATCAATGGTAAAGCTCAAGATCTGGCAGAAACATACTACCCTCGTCCTGGTGATGAATTTTTGGACTCCCTGTCTTGAACACCTATTAACAAACTGTGGTCAGCCATTTAAAGTCATGAGACTTGACAGAATAGTTTTATTGACTGTAGTGTTGAATATTGTTCATATTTGTCTAAATTGTTTTCAACACTGCATTATGTGAATAGAGTTACACAGTAGCCGTGTTTCCGTTAACCTCCTTAATGTGCATTTTGAAATTCTGAATCAAAAAACCAGTAATGGAAATGTGTGAATTTCGAAAAACTCTCAAAAATCTCAATTTTTTTACTGTTGCTTGAGGGTTTTTTTCAGGTGATTCGACAAAGCAATAATTCGCAGAACTGCAATGAATATACTGTTTTAGCATTTAGGTCACATGGGTCTTGGCAACAACCATGTACTTCTCACAGGTAGCCAGTTTATAAAGCACGATGACTATGTGCTTCTCAGTCGTTACTGGCTCCCTCGTGTATGCAACAGCAGGGGACACAATTCCAGGTGATAAAACAAACTTTATTTGCATAAAATCAGTAAATGCAAGCACATACAATTCTCATTTGTGTTTTGTCAACTTTTCACTTCTATTTTGTACATAACTGCAATGGGAATGAGGCTAATGTTACTGTATTAATCTGCTACCTCACACCTCCACAGTCCTAGGTTCAAATCCAGGCATGCGTACTAGCAGTGAGCAGATGGTGAGCACCATTCTTTATTTGAGCCCTTTGTTGCCAGGGTGGCCTACAGCCCCAGGTGACCTTATAAAGTAGTAGTCTTCAGTTAGGTCCTGAAGGACTGCAGTTTTAAATAGATGCCTGTTATGTTATTCTTGTGTTGCTGATTTGTCCATTTTGATGATATCATCCAAATGATTTGTGGGTCTGAGTAGATTAGTAATTTTCAGTAAGTTTGTGTTTTCAATTTTCCAAATCCTCTCTATCTGTAGATTTGCTTATCTGCTGTCATAAAAATGTAGCTAATTTTGTGAAACACCCACAGCTTGCTTATGCCTATTTGCAGCCATGGGCAGCAGAAAAAGAATCCCAAGAGGCCTGTCCCGGAGCAGTGACACATAAGATTGAGCAATAACAGGTCTGCGATGCCATTAGCTGTCTGGGGCTGCACATGTGGTACACTGAATGCATCAGTTTGTGTTTACCCAGCACAGAGAGGTGTTGGTAGAGTGTTGAAACCCATTTGTGATGGTGGCTGGCGTTTTGAAGTTGTTCCCCTTAAACGAGGGATTCCCTGTAAATGTCAGTCATAAACTTCTACAGATTAAGTCCCTGCCCTTTCTACACACCATCCATTGTTACTACCAGTTGGGTGATTTAGTGAGGTCCTTGGGTCGCCCATGCTGCTGTCGCTCATGGCCTATTGCAGAATGCCTAGAAGATGATCAAACCTGACAAAAGATTATGTAAAAGTCATAATAAGGTTTCTGTAGGTGAACCTTTGGAAGGATCATTTCTGAGCCTTGAGGTTTGAGAGTTGAGGCACTGCTTGTCCACTTGACCCTGTCTCCTCCTGCCAGTCATCCCCCCAAGCTAGTGCCCCACCAGAACCACATCCCATACTTCCCATATGATTAATGCTTCAGTATCTGCTATTTTTCAGGATTACAACCTCCGTGGATAGTGAGATTTAACTATTTTATTGTAATGGAAGCTTTGGACCAAGTCAAATGGTAAGCTATTGGTTTGCCTTTTGGATCTCATTGTTAAACTGGCAACATATTAAGAAAACGGAGCAGTTAAAAAGAGGTAAATAAGGGTTGGAAGTCTTAACAAACAAGTTCACTAAAATGAAGCACAACAATGTAGTATGAGCCATAACTGATTCAGCAACCATAATTAGCTTCTGATTAGCAGATCTGGCTAAAACAAAAACTTAACAGCCATCATGGCCTTCCTGGATCCAACTTGTAAACCACTGCTCTGTGGGCATCCACCACCATTGTAGCAATTGGGATATTCAGAATGCTTATCAGAATTATAAGTGACATTGTGTGGGCTGATCTGACTGGTATATTCAGTTAGTATAGTTGTCTTGGGCAGTATGGATGTACAGGTATAACTGGCATGAAAATTACTTCCTGACCTCAAAAAGTCTCTCATAAGTTGATGTCCAGATATGTACACAGGGCTCAAAGAGATGGTTATAAAATACTTTCAATTACTGTAAAATATAGTAACCAGCCTTGTCAAATATTACCTAAAATTTTTGATTATATGAAACTGTGATGATGTCATCAGTCTCAAGTCAAAATTTGATACATTTTGGAATGAAAGTATACAGTAACTTGCAACCATTTGAATAACACTAGAGGCAAACAGCCTTTTCATAAACCATCTATCCATCTTCTAACCTGCTAATCGAGTTCAGGGTCACAAGGACTGAAGCCTAACCTCGCAGAACTGCCTGAACAAAGCCTGCACCGGACAGAAGTTGACCATAGGGCAGAGTCATGTGCACACATTCACTCATACTGCGCCAGTTTGGAATCTCTAGTCAAATTTGTGATATGGAAGAAAAACTGGAAAACCAAAATGAGACCCCATAGTGACACAGACTGAACATGCAAACTCCACAAAGGCAGTACCAGGGCCAAAATGCAAAACCAAGGCTTAGAAACTGAAATAGCCACACTAGTCACTGTGCTCCCATGTCACTCGTGAAAGAATATATCTATTATAAAAGAAAATCTTGAGATGAGACTATTGCCAAGAGATTTTTTTCAAGTCCCGCGAGACAAGACTATTGCCAAGAGATTTTTTCAAGTCCCACCCTCCTCTGAACCATTTACGGTTAACGGCCCACATGCCCACGGTCCTCTCACCTGTCATTCGTGTGAATGCTTTTGTCTGACACAGTTCCTGCGCTCTCAGCTCTTATAAATGTTTACATTTTCTTCACTTTAAGTTCCCAATAAAAGAAGACTTATGTCCAAATCATAAGTACACAGGCAATCCTAGCACTGAGAAACGAAGTCAAATGAATTAACGTGAAAATTGTCGATTGGTTAAAAGCATATCAATAGACTATGCTGAAACAGTTGGTGGTGATGGTGCGGAAGATGAAAACATCAACTTACAATATCCCGTAGAATATCTACAACCATTAACACCATCCAGTCTTCCACCGGCCGAATTACTGTTGAAAGAAGGATGTATCATAATGTTGTTGTGTAATTTATGTACGAGTGATGGGCTATGCAATAGGACAAGATTAGTTGTATTCAAAATTGGTCAAACAGTTCTGACACGTAAAATTTTAACAGGTGACAAGAAAGGTAATGTAGTACATCGTCTGCAGATAACATTAGACACCAAAGGAGATCTTGATATGCCAGTCGTATTAAAACGTTTACAGTTTCCCATTAAATAGCTTTTGCTATGACAATTACCAAATCACAGGAACAAACATTCGAAAAAGTCGGTTTATTTATTAGAGAGAAAGAAACAATCTTCACTCACAGGCAGTTACTATATATGTTGCGTTTTCACGATGTAACTCCAAACATGAAATCAAAATTCAATGCGATATTGACGAAAAGTTAATTCCAAATACTGTTTACTGAAGTTTTAAAGTAAAAGTACAAGTTTAAAAAGTATTTGAGTGTTAATTTTAAAGCCAAACAGAAGCAAAATGTAAAACTCAACGAATACCTCTAACGCAGCATGAAACATAATTTTCTTTCGTTTTATTATGTTTTACTATTTTTTACTATGGTTAATTACTCACTTTAATGTAAAATAGTTAGGTCTTTTATGCATATGTAACAATTCCCATGAAAATAACAATCTGTTTAAATTGCACATCCACTTCCCCATATGTGTGCGGCAGAGCCGCGAAGTGGCTAGCACATAGCACCCACCTGGGGGTTGGCGAGCAAAGCAAGCAAGGGGCAGAGCTCCCTAGTATATTCATATAGTAATACCAGTACACTTTTAAGAAGTACTATATTGCTAAAATGCCATATTGGTTGTATGTACAAACCACCTACAATTTCATATCTCGTATCTGCTCTTTCACCTTTTGGCCACACCATAAGCAATCCTCAGACAGAATCACAGGGGTTTGGATGGCATCTGTTTTCTTACTTTACATTAATTATATCAGGGTCCTCAAATTCAGTCCTGGAGAGCCACACTGGCTGCCTAGCTTCTTAGATAGAAGCTGTTCCTTGTTCTGATAACAAAACTTACTTAATTGTATGGCTTATTCATGCTGTTGTTCTGCCATGTGAGGTTATTCTTTTATTGTGATTTTTTTTTTTAATCTTTTCTGGGAATGTCATCCAAGTGATTTGTTGAGTGGAGCATCTTCATCATTCTCCCTCCTTCTCTTTCATTTCTTCCCAGATATTTTATTGAAGGTAATGTACTTCATGATGAACTCACACTGGTGTAAGTGTAGCCAGGTTAGAGGCTGAGCTGCTGGTTCCTTTATCAGTCGCATCTCATTGTAAACTGGCAGGTCATTAAGCCAACCAGGGAATTCACCCGATTATGACTAAAAGAGGCAATTATAGGTGGGACCCTTACAAGTGAGGTAACATAAATGTGGCAGGAGGAATGTTTTTTTTTTTAGCAGAGATAACGATCTTTAAATTTAGAAATAGTGTTGGAAGAAAAACTACAGCTACTAAGACCCTCCAGGATAGCACCTGAGGGCTTCTGCTGTAAAGGATAAAATTCAGTCAGAAAATGGAAGGCTGTCTCATTAGGAATAAATGATAAATGTTAAAGTGGGGACAAATGTTGTGATAATGTGTTCGAGTGGTTAAATTTAGTACTGTAGGCCACAAAGCCCCATACCCCATCATCGATCCACTACGTGACCTTGCCATACACAATTTGCAGCATACAGCTCTATCAGAATGGAAGTCTGAAGAACCTCGGGATGGAAAGGCACTAATAATACTCGAGGATTTGTTTTATTGGACTTCGAAAAAGTGTAACATTGAAACATTTAAAGATTTTAAATAATGCACTACAAAGGGACATTAAAAAGTTTCATCACATTAATAATCTCATGGTGTTTATTCCCCAAACCTCACTGGGATGTGTTCTTTGGTTCCTCTGTGTGTAGAGTATCTTCTGAAACACTCGACAAGTGGTAATATTATCATCCAGCATCACGAAGCTCTGCAGTGACAGACGGTCTCAAGCATAAAGGCCTTGCAGCAGCTCACAGTGCTAATGCGCACGCTCGAGGCCAAGGACTGACAAGTCGCTTTAGAGCCTTTGTTGTCTCACAGCAAGGAGACCAATGGATTATATGACATGACGCAGGGGTGCAAACGGGCCTGTAAATTGTGACCAAAACTGTTTCTGACAAGGCCTTGTGCGACTCTGTCTCCCGAGGCTACGAATGTGAATCCAAAACTACCAATTACGACCAAAATGTGTTTTCTTCACACTCCGCTAAGTATTAATCATTTGCTATTTTTAACTTCAGATGCCTGGGACTTGTTTGGGGGTTGGAGAGGATGGTGGGGAATTAACATTTTAATTGAATTTCTCTTTGGAGATGGAGGCTCTTATGCGTTTCATCTCAATTCCCCTGAGTGGAGAGGCATCCTCATTATCGACTGCCACCCTTGCACAGGAAAAATGGAGTCAGAGCACAGTACTAATGTTCACTTGTTTGAGAGTTTGTGATAAAGTAAGAGGAAATAAGAGCTTTAGTTTTATAATTCAGAATCATTTTACAAACATGATTTCTGTATTTTTATTTGCATAAGTGTGTACAGTATAATTATATCTCACTAACTAGATTTTTGTTACCATTGGTTATGCCACTGTAATTGTGAAATAAGTATGTTTCTAACTGGCTGAATAATCTCAGTGATGCAAAGTTGGTTCCACTTTTTAGAAGTTGTTTATTGGTTTTCCTAATACAGGAAACTACTCCTAATTTCACCAGGATTTAAAAGAGCTCAGGAGCTGTCCTAACTCGCTAGCAGCTGCTAGAAAATGGTGTTCAGGTAATGATCGGCAGGCACTCCCGAGGAAAGTCGTAATGAAAGTCTTGGTAATGTTACTTGTTTTTTTTTTTGGTCACAGGGTTAATTAATGCAACTTTGCAATACCAGAGATTTGGATATGTCCCAACCAACCATTTCTCACATTTTGAACACTCTTATAACGTGTGAGGTAATACACATCATATACATTTCCACATGGCTTCACATGAGGTTAAAGCAAGCTGCAGTCATGCAAATCTATATGCACATAAATGTGGATGAGCATGCATATATGAATCGTAAGCGATATTACAATAATACAGAGATGGGCATGGATTGTAGTAGCCAGCACATTACCCTAAAGATAAGCAGGGAGGATGGGTGATTGACAGCGAGAAGTCACACAGGTACACTGAACTCTGCATTCCATGAACCCCTACAACATTCACATTACACTTTACAAGCACATAAAGGCAGGCAGAAACTCCCAGGGCATTGGCTAGATAGAGTATTGCAGGGTCATGGAGGCATGACCATAGAAGAAGACTAGCACTGGAAGATTGAATGCAACTTCAGTAACGGGGCCATGTCCAGCTGCAGTATAGCTGTTACGTTACAAGCGGTGTCCTGTGGTTATAACAGCAGGAAGGTGATTGTTTTTGAAAGTACGGCTGTGGATTATTCACAGTTAAATAAACATGCCCGTTGTTGGACTTCGCTCTCATTTGACGTGTGTGTCTCAGTCTTTCCATCTCGGTGCGCATTACAATTTTATTCTTGATGATATTGTGAAGTGGCAACAATTGTGTGCAGCTAAGTGCAAAATCCTACCATGTGTTTTTCTTCTTCTACTTTGGATGTTGTTATTGTTATTATCTTTGCGGTGAAGCTTTAGCATTTGTATTAGAAAAGTACAAAATACCTTCATGATTTCCAAGGAAACTATAAAATGCCTTCATGAGTGCCATTTTGCAGGTCAGGGTACTGTAAAATAATGACGTCATTCATTTTCAAAGGTGCACTTCTACTCCTTGCTAAGACTGCATGTAGAATGCTTCATAAATACTTTTCATGTCCTACCCTGAAACTGATGTCGGGTGCAATTCAAATTCGAGTAATTCTGAGACTCTTGATAAATACGGACACTGATGTAATTGTATCCATATTTATCAATAATTTATTATGTTTATGGTACTTGTTACTGGACAAGGGGTGCTATCTGTGTCAAGTCTTGGGGACACCATCTGGTTTCAATTACTGCTGCTAAAGATGGAAAAAACAGTTACTGAGTCCATGGGGGAAATTTGTAACTTGGGTTTTGCTGAACATTGAATAACATTTTAAAATAAATGAGGCTTAGTGTCCCTTTCATAAACTGTGGCCTGAGTTTGAAAGTTTAATGAGGTTCAGTTTGGCCCTCAGGCCATGGAAGGCTACAGTGGCTGCTTTTAATAGGAACTCCTGTTTTAATTAATTGAACTCTTATTTACTGCATTAGACCTTCATTCTGTCATTACAGAATGCCACAGTAATATTTATATTTATTTAATATGATTCCATTTCTTAGATCCTGTGTTATTTATTTTGAAATGCCATTGATATTTAAGTTATTTGCTGATGATTTCAAAGGTGAACATGTAATTGAAGTAGCTGCTTCTCTTTAGCATCAGTGCCCATGCTCTGTCTTTTTAATTGTCATTATTTGGAGAGAATTTAGAATTCAGGCTGTATAAAAAAGTGAAAAAGATTTTTAAAAGAAATAAAACTATCAAATCTTAAAAGCTCAGTATAGCATAGTCAAATTTGTTAAATTCTTTAAGAGGTAAAGTAAAATTGTGCATTTCTGTATTGACTCAATAAAGGTTGAAACTACAAACTAACTACCTTTTTAAATAAGATAGCAGTCCAGCTAACATCAAGACATCAACTGGTTGGCAGCCATTATGGACATCCATGCAAACTGATCTGAGCAATAAAATACAGAATAATCCAGAAAATGTAAAAGGGGCAAATAATTTTTCACAGCTACAATAATTTGAGATTTGTCCAGAACATATTGCAGGGTTGTCTCACCATTTTTCTGAGTTCTATCTTACTGGAAATGGCCACCACTTTAAACTTTGAAGTGTGCAGGCTTCATTTTTTACAGACCGGATTGCACTGTTAGGAATTAGTGACTGGGTGGCTGTGTCAGTGCTGTGGTTATATAAATATATAAGTATGATGCCTCGTGAATCCAATGAACTCATGAACCCAATCGAGGGTCACAGTGATTAGTACATAAGGTTGGAGCCGTTCAGAGATTGGGCATTGGGCTTCATTGTAACGGCAGTGGTGAAGTCACTGTAATGTTCCATGCACTGGAGTGGGTAGACATCACTCAAAGTCCACAGGCTCCAGCCCTGTAACAGTGTGGCTGCTTCAGTGTTGCCTCTTGTTGTCTTCAAGTCGTAGTCTTTGTGTTTAGTTTTTTATTTCGTTAGTAGTAACTAGGGGGCTTTGCTCGCCAACCCCCCTGGTGTGCTCTACACGCCAGCCACTTCGCATCTCTGCCACTCGTGTATGTGGATTTCTCTTTCACCAAACAACAAATCTTTTAATTCTCGCGGATACACCTCTTCATTGGGAAGAAACTCTGCTTTTCCCTGATGGCAACACGACTTAGATGATGTACAAGTCTCCGACTTAAAGTTTAAATCCGAACAATATATTCAATCTCTCGCCGTTTCGTTATTTCACAGAGTAATAATTTGTTTGTTTGCACTAATGCGATCTTTTCTATCATTCTTTTGAGACTTTCGAATTTTAGTACTTTCAGTATCTCTATCCTGCTCTGCATGTGTATCGCGCCAATGTTTTTGAATTCTTTACGATTTTCTACTTTTTCATCTACTCTTTGTCTTTTATTTCCGGCCCCAAGCGTGGTTAAATCTCTTGGCACAAAGTTTCGTCTCACGGGACATGAAAGTATCTCTCTGAAAAAGTCACATCTCGTCTTGGGCTAAAAAGTCTCATCTCGTCCCAGGATTTTTTTTATTATAATAGAAATGAAAATCTTTTTGTGTGTTTGAACAACATGAAGCACATCACTGCTCTCTGGCTGCATAATAAACATGAATATATTGAAAAACAGGACATCATTGTTTGGATGTTCTCCTATGATGATGATGTTCACTCTAAGAATATGGTGTATGTTGAACATGTGGTTCTGCCTTACAACTCCAGTACATTGAGTATGAATCTCAGGCTAGCCCCTGTCTCTGTGGAGTTTACATTTTCTCTCTATGGCTCTGTGGTGTTTCAGTTCCCCTCCTACATCCCAATGACATCCCAGTTAGGTTAGCTGGCCCTTTGGCAATTAGCTTGTGTGCATCCATGAGCGTGATGGATTGGCGCCCCTAGCCTTGTGCCTAACCCTGCCAAGCTAGTCTCTTAAATTTGGACTAATGAAGTTTGAGTAATGAGTGAGTGAGCTAATCTTGGTGCTTATACTTCACCAGGATCATTTTTAATAATTTGATGAAGTGCACCCCACCAGGATGCTTTTTAGCTAATACACGTCTATTTTTAAATCCCATCTTGCATTCCCAGTGCCATTAACTAAAGTGGGGCCTCAAGAATTTAGATCAGAGTGAGAGTGTGTCAGGCTTTGAGCTTATCATCAGAGTTTTCCAGTCAGTCGAGCCTAACTGCCTTTTGTTTCTTTAGTGCTCATAATAAAATTCATTTTTAGCACCCATGAGAGGGTTTCATTAATGTTATTGAAGAGGACAGAGTCGAGCCCTGTCAGAAATGGGAACTGTAAGATATCTTAAGTTCAGAACCGGAGTTTCTTCCATCAGAGACATGAGAGGAGCAGCGTGGGGCCTGAGTAGCTGTCAAAAACATGAGCAAGGCACTTTAGAGTGCTGGGAAAAGAGCTCATTCAGTTGAGATTCTTAAGTGGAGGGAAAAAAGGAAGTGAAAATGGAAAAATACTAAAAGTTCTATGATGGAACATCATAAACAAAAAATCAAATTATTACAGCTTAATGTTGCAATTCATGGTGGGGGCAGCCAGAGCCTTTTCCTGCAGCACTGGACACAGGGCAGGAACCAACAATGGGGTCAATTACAGGACCAATTTAGAGCTGGCCGTTAACACCAATTCTCAGAGTGGGAAGAAAGCAGGATTTGGACCCAGGATGGTGTTTCATTGTGGCACCAGTAGTAATCACTGGGCCCCCCAGTTATTATAATTGATGATAATGGCTCATAACATCCTGAACCCAACGTCTACAGCTCCCTGTGAGCTTTTCTCTCCTTGGAGGAGAACTGAGTGTACTGTAACGAAGACATAAGCACAATGCCACTGGCACTTCAAAGATAATATGGCTGCTCCCCATGCAGCATTTAAATGTGGTGAAAATGGTGGACAGTAGGTCAAACTGGCGATCGGAAGGTTGCTGGTTCGAATCCCGTAAATGTCAAAAGAGACTCTGTTCTGTTGGACCCTTGAGCAAGGCCCATGACCTGCAATTACTGAGTGCTTTGAGTAGTGAGAAAAGCGCTATATAAATGCAAAGGATTATTATTAGTATTATTATAGTGACCTAATCGGTAGTGACCGAAAGAACGAGATCGCGAATACAAGCGGCTGAAATGAGTTTCCTCCGCAGGGTGTCTGGGCTCTCCCTTAAAGATAGAGTGAGAAGCTCAGTCATCCGGAAGGGGCTCAGAGTAGAGCCGCTGCTCCTCCGCATCGAGAGGAGTCAGATGAGGTGGCTCGGGCATCTGATCAGGATGCCTCCTGGACGCCTCCCTGGTGAGGTGTTCTGGGCACGTCCAACCAGGAGGAGGCCCCGGGGGAAGACCCAGGAGACGCTGGAGGGACTATGTCTCTTGGCTGGCCTGGGAACGCCTCGGGATTCCCCTGGAAGAGCTAGAAGAAGTGGCCTGGGAGAGGGAAGTCTGGGCATCTCTGCTCAAGCTGCTGCCCCCGCGACCCAACCTCGGATAAGCGAAAGAGAATGGAATGGAAGAGAATGGACAGTGACCTAATTCTAACCAGACTGTGGGTAGGACATAATTCTTAAAATATCTCACTTGTTACTCTTCTAAGAGTGAGGTTGTAGGACAAGGGTAAAGATGTGGATGTGTTCATCATATATGAATCTGACCTGCTCCCAACTTTGGCAAGTTTACAGAATGAATTAAATTTTGTCCCCAAATCCAGAATATGGCCATTTCCCAAGTTTCTAATAAGGAGATATAAAATGCAATATGGTTTTACCATCGAAAATGGCCTAATAGGTATGACCATCTCCCTTTAGCTGTGCTTTTGCCCCTCTATGGTGTTGGTTTCCAGAGTCATTATTGTCACTTGTACACAGTGCACTGTACTGCCGTTAGTTCTCACTGATCATTGTCTGATAAGGAGCCTTTTTATAGTGCACACTACCCCATGGCAGTTTATTGGATCAACTCTCCTCATACAATTGCATGTCACTTGGGGTCACTCACTAAATGGGAGTCAGAGTTGGAAATTGTGGTTTAAAATGTGCAGTGTCATACCCACAAGGCCACATGGCCTGAGCATTTTTCAAATGTAAAGACCTTATACATGTTTTAGTTTACAGCTCCTACCATTGATGCTCTTTCTTCAGTCTCATTTCACTTGAGAGCGACCACCATGAAAGGTGCAATTTAAGATACGTAAGTAACTTTACAATTTATAGCTGAAGACTTAATACTTGTTCAGTGGTGCGTACTCATTTACACTATGTAAATCTGGCTTTCCAATTCTAGATGTGTCTCGTCGGTTCTGATGTCTTTTTGGCTCTCAGGCAGTGGCTCACATTTTCGACAGACTCTTTAATTAAAATAATAATTAGATGCTTGTGTGTGATTTTAGTTGTGATTGTGACCCGAGACGTGATTCTTGCCTCCATTTTGCATATTGTGTTTATCCAGCTCAGACTTGTCCTCCTCCTCAAATAATTAGGCCGAATTTCTTTGAGGGCTCACATTTCATCTAATGAGACTTGTGATGCAAACTGAAGTGCTGAGTGTGGCCTTCAGCTGGATCTCAAGAACAAAAGGAAGTCAAAAACGCCTTTGAGCCTCTTAAAGTTTGACGGTGCCATCAGAATGTGGAGTCATGTGACAGCCGTCAGAAATCCGAAGCCAGCTAATTGGAGAGGACAGCTTATATGCCATAAAAGAACGGCAAGATGATCACACTGGCGTCAACATCTGCTGGGTGTCTCACACGCACATATTTAGAGCTGCAGCAATCAGATGTGATCTTTCTGTTGGGCCACAATTTCACTTTTGTGCAAATATCTTTAGAAGTCTATAATTTACCTTAGAAGCTGGAGTTATCATCCCATGCCCTTTCCCACTGGCACCATATATGATCTACACTGAAGATGAGGACAAAGAGATAACAATGTGTAAGGGGTTAAAAATATGTTCCTCTTTGATCCTGTTGATCTAATACTCTATCATTGGGAGACAGAAGCCATCATGGAACACAAGGCAGGAACAAACGCTGGACAGGTACCCAACACAGGACACATTCATTTAGATTTGCCAGTTAACCCAACATGCACAACCTTGGCATGAGTGAAGTAGCCTACGTACCTGGGGGAAGATCATGAAAACTCCTCACAAGTAGTGACCAGGCCAGCGTTCAAGGTCTTGACTAATTACTGATTTTATTACAGTAGCACATTCAGTAATCTGTTTATTTTTTGAATATTTACACCCATCTATTGAAGGACTTTGTCAGTTAAATGTCTTTGGAGGCCAGAGCTTGTCTAGGCAGAATTGGGTGCATGGTGTCTACACCAAATTAATTCAAATATTTTGATGAGATTATTGGCCATTTTAATTCACTTTTGGGGAAATCAGTGGCCTATAGCAAGACATACGAAGGTAACCAATATTCTGAAAAACCTACAAGTTCTTTCCAGCCATCCACACTGTGTTATATATTTCTCTAACTCCCGATTTTTTCTCTTAATTTGATGGTTAGCCTTAAGATGATCACCAGAGGCTAAATTTACTTTAATTCTGACAACAGAATAAAAACTGTCAAAAATGAGACACAGTATGACACAAAAGACAAGGAAAAACCTAAAAATTTCAGAAATTAATATCTTGGAACTGTAGGAACTAGTCAGCTACAGGGCACACTCACACAAATGGCCAAACTCCATCATAACTATTATTTAACAGGTGCTGCTCTGCATTAGTTACCATTAGCTAAATGACAAAAGTTTTTTTGTTTTTTTAAATTATTACCATTATGACCTTTACAGGGTGGACTACAAGACCAGGAGATGACAGGGTAATTAATGATCAGAAACAGACCAGTGTTGAAATCAGAATAGCTAAAGGAACCAAAACTCTAGTGTCCAATGCATTAATCAGAGACATTGTCAAAAATTACAAGTAAGCTTACAAACTACCAAATAGATTTTATCCATAAACTAGTGCACTGCTCTCTTTTTCGTGGTAGAACAATGATTTAACATATCAGTTTTGGTCTTCACTAGGTAGCAACAAGGAGCCCCGATCAACAACAAAATGAGTGTTATCAACTCAAAGTTTTGCAGTATAAATGTGGGAAAACAATACACTAAATGGCAACGCGAATATAGGAAAAATATAATGGTAAAGTTTTAGAATTATCAGATGACCCAAAAATATATAAATAAAATATTTTGATGAAACTTGATACATAAAAAGTCACCAAAAACAACATACAAGGAAGAATTTTTTGTTCTCTGTATACATGACAATACTATTACTACTACTGCTACTGTATCTATTTATGGAAGCAACTTACCCCAATTGTTTTATTAAAACAATAAGTCATATTAATTCATCTTCAGGGCAAAAACAAAAAATATTAAGAAAACAGCAGGCTTTACAAAAAGAAAATATTGCCATATGCCTCAAGCACAACATCATTCTTTTTTTTTTTCCACTTTTAAACACACAAACTAGCTTTGCACAACTTACATTTCTCTGGAAACATACATCACTCCCTACAATGCTTCTATGCTGATTTTGATGTTATGGTCCGTCAAGGTCCAGGTGCAGGGTCATAAGCAAAGGTTTTGTTTTCAAAACTCATCTCACTAGGAAATCCAAAGCCAGCCCGCTGCTCTTGGCAGTGGACATCATCCATTTTTCTGGAATTCTAGTCATTCATTTTTTCTTTTTGGCTAGTGATTGTGATGATCTCTAGTTATTTTTGATTACGTTTGCAGTGTTAAGAATATTTTTAACTTTCAATTGTGAACTTTTTTAAATTGTTTTTATTTATTTTTTATTTTTTTGCTGCATCATTCATGATGGCAATGATGTTGTCGCACTGGTTGGTTTGGAAGTCTTTCCAGAGCAAAGCTTTTGGAGTGCATTTGTCAATTTCTTGACGCACTAGAGATCACATAATTTAAGAACAAGAAGTTACTGTAACTATCTAAAAATATTTTTTTCTTTGGTAAGTAATTTCTGACACCCACTTAAACCTCCCTCTTGACTGCAATTCTTGTTTTGCTTCATGATGAAAACTCACCCAATCAAAATCAGTCAGATTTTAGTTTCTGATTTACATATTCACATTCTCTTTTCTACATGACTTGCTTTCATTGGCCATACTAACGCACTCACATTCATTGTCATCTTTTCCATTTTTCAGGCTGCCTCCTCCTTTTCATTCAAGTTCTCCCTTTTCTCAGTTTTCTTTGTAAATCTCCCTCTTTTGGGGTCATTTCATTATGATGACTTTTCAATACTGGAAAGCACAAGCTCGCTCCCTTATGTATACTGCTACAGCATTTCAATTTTAAGATAAAACTTAAAGTCTGTGTGTGAGTTTGTGTTCAGGTACTCTGGTTTTCATGTCAAAGATGTGTGTGATAAGGCCATGGGTGACTAAATTAAACCCATAGTAGGGAGTGTGTCTGAGTAACAATGAACTGGCATGTGACGATGCGGGTTCAGCTCCGTGCTCCCATCCGCTGTTAGGGAACCCTTGAACCCAACACCGGCGGCAATGTCACCGACGAGCTAGACAGTGAGACAATAACAATGAGCAAGGGGATGGTGTAACAAAGTGCAAAGTGCTTTTATTTACAACAATCCAAAACTGTTCTAATAAAGTGCTGTGCAATTCAGAAGTCTTCAATAAATAAATAATCCATAAAATGAAACGTGGAGGTTAAAATCAATAGACAAACTCTTCTAAAAACCACGAGGTAAAATGTCACAGGAAGCAATATGTTAAAACCAAAAAGGTGTCTTCTGTTTTCATGGCGGCTCCCCTGCTACACCCATCTGGGCTGCTGTACAGGAGAGTCACCCACCTGCAGGAACAGCTGCCCTTCAATCAGGTCCGGTAGCCCTCCGATCCTTGGCTTCGTCGGGCTCCCAACCGGACCGAGGCTTTGGTCCATTCCCCAGTGGCCAAGGCGCTCACACTGAGGCTAAACCAGTCCAAAGCCTCATTGACTCCCGCTGCCTTCTACGGTCAGTCGACTCTTCCACTGGTGACTCCAGCTCCTAAATCGCTCAGCTGGAGTGACTACTTTCTCAGCCCCACTGAGTGTCGGCCAAACACTCCCCTCATGGGCTCTCCTCCCAGCTGCCTGTTTTCTCCCACTCGCTCGTTCACCTTCCTCACACCAGCTCTCTCCACCTGCTTCCTGTCTTCTCTCTACCTCCCGTTCTCCTTCCTTCCTTTCTTTTCTTTTCTTCTCCCCCTAACCATCTCGGGCTTCTCTATATATGCAGAGAGGACATAGCAGCTGCAGCCCATTAGCCACAGGAACAATCATGGATGTAGGCAGTCCCTCACCTGTGCACTTAGGTGAGAAACGCCCACACCGCAGATCGCCCTGTGGCTCGCTACAGCCACCACGCCCCCTCGCTAAGCCACGAGCGCGGTGATTATTCATTTAAAAACAAACTGGCCTTTGCTGGAAGAGCTGTGGACCCATAACACCACATGGCATCCCATGTCTGAGGAAGAAATATGCAAATAACGTCGTCCAATTATTATTACTTGTGGAACAATATTCATGGCAATGTGGATCCAAGTAATCATCACTTTGTTAATATAATGTAATAAAGATCGAAGATGAATAAACATTTTGCAGAGTATCATGGAGGACATCCTCTGTGTGACTGTGCAGCCTGGTAATTAACCAAAGAAATGAGAAGGATGCAGTTTTTCATCTTTGAAAAGCTTCACCTGTGGCTTCATTCCACTTGAATTCCTGCTAGTGGGTGTGAGAAGGAAGGGGTGAGTGGCCCAGGAGTCTTCCTCACGTCAGACCTTCCATTTACAAGTTTTTATAGTTGATAAGCTTGAGGAAGTCTGCTGGAAACAAAAGGCGTAACACAAAAGCAGGAAAAGTAGGAATAGATAGAGGCTCGTTGCTACCAGGTAGTGATGAGCGTTACAATTTGAATGAAATTGAATTCACAGTAAAGTCCATTTAAGAGGAAATGACATAATTGCAAAGTGTGACACTAAGGAGTTTTTGTGAAGTGGGTGAAATACAAGGAATGCTGCCCCCTAAAGCCTTGTTCACACTTGTCTGTGTTCTTTTCCGTAGCTGCGTAAAGCAGGCAAACGGTACCACATTGGTAAAACCAATTCTGTTTATGCCTCTTGTTTATATCATGTCTAAGAAAATGCTGCACATCAGTTTAAAATGTGACAAAGGCACACTGAAACAAACCTTTGTGCACATTTCTGTGTCTTCTCTAAAGCAGTGTTTCTTAAATTATGGTTTGCGAGTTGCCAACTTTTGAGCCATGTAATGTCGCGAGTCACCATTGTGTTGATGGGAATGGGTCACGTATGGTTTGCAACGTGTATCACTGTGGGTCGACGCAGGTTGTGTAAGCCTTCAACATTGCTCTGCTCTGATGATTGTTGGTGATTCTTCAAGTGGACAACCACACCAGCTTCGATCATTAGCTGTGATTCCCCAAGGGTGTCATGGGTCTCGAACACAATAAGAATGGCATGATTGGGTCACGAGAAAAAGTTTTAAGAAATCCTTTTGCAAAGCAATGTTTCATATGCAGGAAGTTGCCACATCTGCTACCTTGCAAACCACCATATCCTAGTTGAAGATGCGCACCCTTCCTCTATTTTTCATTTTCTTTCACTAGAGATCTTTTATTTAAATACTAAATTACAGTCAGACATGTGTGGAATCACTAAATTGCCTTTCTTCTTGTGTGAATGGCACAAATATTGCTGTAAGCAAATCACTATTTATTGCACACATTTTTTTGCAAAGAAATACACTGAGATTTGCTACAAATTCAGTTTTGCATGAATCGTTTCACTCATCCCTAGCTGGAACCCAAGTGTGAATGGGGTGCCAGTCCAGCACATGGTCATTTCAAGCAGTAATAGCCACATTGACATGGGGCCAGTTTCTGATGAACGCTAATGAACTCAACATACATATCTTGGGATGTGGGAGGAAAACCTGCGCAGAAGTATGGAGGAACCCACAAAGAGTGCATCGGGGCAAAGATGGAGGGTAAGGGTGTTGACAACAGCAACATTTATTTCTATTGCACAGTTTCATACACATGATGTGGCTCAAAGTGCTTTACAAGAGGTCATTGCATACAAGAAAAGAAAAAAATTAAAATTAGATAAGAATAATAACAGTAATGCGGGCTCTGCAACGGTCTGTCATGGTGAAGAGAGAGCTGAGCCAAATGGCGAGGCTGTTGATTTACCAGTCGGATCTACGTTCCTACCCTCACCTATGGCCACGAGCTTTAGGTAGTGACCGAAAGAGCAAGATCGGAGATACAAGCCGCCGAAATGAGTTTTCTCCGCAGGGTGGCTGGACTTTCCCTTAGAGATAGGGTGAGGAGTTCAGTTATCCGGGAGAGACTCGGGGTAGAGTCGCTGCTCCTCTGCATTGAGAGGAATCAGTTGAGGTGGTTTGGGCATCTGGTTAGCATGCCCCACTTGGAGAAGGCCACAGGGCAGACCCAGGACACGCTGGAGGGATTATATCTCCCGGCTGGCCTTGGAACGCCTCGGGGTCCTCCCAGAGGAGCTGGAGGAGGTGGCTGGGGAGAGGGAGGTCTGGGCTTCCCTGCTTAGGCTGCTGCCCCCGTGACCCGACCTCGGATAAGCGGTGGATAATGGATGGATGGATGGATAAGAATAATAAAGAATAAATAACATACATAAAGTAAATCAAACGTAAATGAAATAGATATATAGTTAGTAAAAAGGTAGAGTCTTGTATATACAGTAGTATCATTTTTTAAGCCTCTATAGATGAGTCTAATGATAATGCCAGATGACAGGGGAGGACAGAAGAAATGAAAAAAAAAAACATGAAATCTGCAAGGGTTCCAAGCAGAGCTGTGGAGTCGGAGTCGCGGAGTCAGAAGCAATTATTGGGCTACTGTATTCGGAGTCAGTAAAAACGTACCAACTCCGACTAAATATAAATTGTAATATAATTTGTTCAGATTTCCAATTTCACATATACTGATTTGATTAAACTTTTCTTCTAGGGCCAGTGATCACCAACACATTGATTGCGATCAACTGATAGATCTTTGAGACATTCCACGTAGCTCCCAACCGAAACAGAAAAATACGCAAATGCATTTTTTGATTAATGTTCAGTTTTGCAAGCACTCTGTCAATCCAGTTGTATTCATTCAATTAGATAGAACGGGAACGTTAATGTCAGAAAACGACACGCGCTCGCTAGATAGCATGGTGAGGTTCCACTAAAGAAAGCGAAAACATGATTTCCATCCAGAATGGGAAGGGGAATTTCATTTTACCATCGTGAGAGACAAGTGTGTATGTACAATATGTTATGCCACCAGAGACAAGCACCATCTAGAAGGGGAAATCTGGAGTGGCACCACAACACCAGCCACAAGAAATTCAAAGACAAGTACCCACAAAAAAGCGTCATCCATACTCAGAAAGTTGACAAGCTGAAATCAGAGTAAAAGGCCAAGCAGTCGCTTTTCACAAAACCTCTTCCTCTGAATAAATTTGCTATTGTGAATTTCCCATTGGGATTAATAAAGTATCTATCTATCTATCTATCTATCTATCTATCTATCTATCTATCTATCTATCTATCTATCTATTGAAGCATCATTTCAAATAAGTCACCTTTTGTGTACACCACAAGAAGCCTTTTGCAGGTGGTGATTTATTATATGACATTACAGCAGAGACCATTTTCAGCCACTTCAATAAGAAAGATGACATCATAACCGCTATCTGTGGTGTATACAGTAGCTTGGCCCTGCTCAGTGTTTTGATCAAGTGGTGGTGACTTAACTTTAAGTTTAAAGCAGTAAAAATGCGTTTCAAAATTTGTAAATGTCACATTATGATTTTCTCGACATTTTAATTATTTACACACATTGCTATGGTCATCGAGTCCCTGGCAATCTCAACAGTATATGGCTTTCATAACCATTATCAGAAGCTTTTAACCTTTATGGAAATTTCAAAATGTATTCATGCCAGACATTTGGTCACCGTTAATAATTTGTATGTAAGTGAAAAACACACTGATGACTGTAATGAGAGAAGCAAAAAAGAAGTGGTGAACTCTGAGGCTAAGGATCTGTGCTGGTATCCCAAAGGTTGCTGGTTCGAATTCCCTTCACCGCCAAAAGAGATGCTACTCTGCTGGGCCCTTGAGCAAGGCCCTAAACCTTCAATTGCTCCAGGGGTGCTGTACAATGGCTGACCCTGCGCTCTGACCCCAAGGGGTATGCGAAAAAACCAAGTAATTTCCTTCGGGATTAATAAAGTATAATAAAATAAAAAAATACGTGTGGATGCACCTTTTGTGTCTGTCAGCTGAGCTCATTTATTTCATCCCCTTCCCTTTAGTTGAACCTTTCTCCATATTTGTATATATTAGATATTTATTGTATTATATATTTATAATGTTGAACTTTCTAGTCTTACTTGTTCTTTCTGATGCATTCTTTTTTTAATTATCCTAGTTCTTTTTAAATATTACCTTGTCATTTATACAGATTTTAGTGCTGCGTATCTTTATGAGCCGAGTGTGTTGAGTTGTGTTGTACGGTAGTTTCAGGGTCCCCAAGGAGGATATCGCTGATCAAGCCTCGAAAAGACTAGAAGCAGCTCAGAGGAAAGACATGTGACAAAAACCTGTAAGGAAAGCTGCAGCCCCCCCTTAGCTGTCACAGACTCCCACTTATACCTACAAGGCTTTCCTTTTCAGTCTCTCCTCCATCAAGAGTCAGGCACGTATCCTCCCACTCGGCAGCAGTGGCCTGCCGTTCAAGGCCTTGGCTCATTACAAAACCCGTTCTTTATCTTCTCATTGTTTTGTTTTATTTTGTAAATATTGCACAAGGTGTAGCTGCTTACTCAAATCTGTTAGTCATCCACAGCTCTGGTTAAAATGTAACCTGAGGTTGCGTAGGAGGGGTGGCATTTGATACTAGTAGCCCACTTGGGGTAATTAACTACAAGTGAAAGGAGGTGTCAGTTAGAGAAAAATATAATGTTTTGCGCTGTTAAAGTACACACCATACAAGATGATGTAAATAAACAGCTTGAGTGTCAATTATCTCTGCCTAGAAGAGGTGAACAGAAACTCTTAGAAGATTACTCAGCCATGGCCAGTCAGCAGGAGTCACAAAGGAAGGCATGTGTAAATATTTCCAAAAGCTACCACTGCCTTTCTTTCTGATTACTCAGAGTGTCAAGGCCTCAGAAGAATTCCTATTACTTCCGTGATTCAGAGAGAGCGGCTCTAGAAAGGCGGACTGCAATCCACAAATCCCAGGCCTGTTCTGTGAAGGCCACCACTGAAGATTAGCTGTCGAACACCACACAGTAGGACATGACCCCCATAGCTAGGTCATGACAAGATAATATCTATTTGTTTAAAAATAGCGGAATTCATTTTTGTAACATATTCCAACCTCTTTGTTTTAAAATATTTTAATTCAGTTCTGCAACATATTGCAACTTGCTTTTCCCTTTTTATTTGACCGTAGTCAGGGTTGGAATCCCTAATCAATGATTTGTGTTAGTCTGATGTTTTTTAAGTCACAAACTGATTGCATCTTGCATGAAGAAGGGGCCTGAGTTGCCTCGAAATCTTACATATTGTAATCTTTTTAGTTAGCCAGTAAAAGGTGTCATTTTGCTTGACATCTCATTACATCCACAAAGGCTAATACGGTACAACACTGTAGTACCAAAGCCACAAACTTGAAATTTTGCACATAGGTACTAACCATAAGGGCTATATCACATTAGGCGACTTTTCCAACAATTTTCAGTTGTGGTCTTTATTTACATAATCTTAGCAAGTCGGAGGCTGCGGTGAAGCTGTCTGACTCACTCCAACTAGTCTGCCAGCAGGTTCGGTTTTGTTTTTAGTCGTAGTGACGGCTTTACATGCAGGACTGCTGATAATCATTGATGCTCATCCAGAAGTATAGGAGTTCATATAATGCAGCAATGAGGAATGAGCAGCAAGAGGGCTTTGGACCTCACAAACTGGATCTTGTCTGTCTGATGTCTTGTGTTTTATGTACTTGGCTGATTGAAAAAGAAAAAAAAGAGCCGCGATTGCAGCTGAACACACTGTACCAGTTAACCTTTCGTATAACACTGGCTCTGTTAGGCAGTATCTTATTAGGCGTCACAAAAAGGGGCAAGCATGATTGCACTAGAATGCCATGTAATGATGCGGGTTCACTCCATGCTCCCATCTTCCTTCTGGGAGCTCTTGAACCCGACACCGTCGGTAATGTCACCGATGAGCTAGGCATTGAGGCACAACAAAGCAAGGGGATGGTGCAAAAGTGCTTTTATTTAAAACAACAAACAAAAACAATCAAAGTGCTCAAATAAATAGTGCAGTGCTTTAAAAATCTTCAAATAAATAATCCATAAAAACAAGTGATAGGTGGAGGTTAAAATTCAATAGAAAACAAAATCCTTTAAAAACAACGAGGTTAAAATAACGGCTGGAAGCTGTCCCTTTAAAAAAACACAAAGCCCGGTGCCTTTCTACTGGTGACTCCCCTGCTTCTCCTGTCCAGGCTATGCACCAGGGGAGCCACCCTACCTGCAGCTGCCCTTCTCTTTGCCTTCTCCTGCTGGTCCGTTCGCCCCACCGATCCCTGGTTCCAGTAGGCTTCACTAAACCACGACTTGAGCTCCCCAGCGACCAGGGTGCTCATGCTGGGGCTTTCACATCCCAAGTCCTGACTCCCGCTGCCTTCCGCAGCGAGCCATCCTTTTTCCGGTCACTCCCACTCTTCAACATGCTCAGGGGGAGCGACCACTACCGACTGCTATTCGGGTGCTGGCCAAACACCCAGTCTCACAGCTCAGCTGCCCTTGAGCCTGCGCTTGCTCGTTTGCTCTCTCCTGCACCGGCTTTTCTCTCCCTGCTTCCTGCCTTCTTCCTCACCCATAACCTCCGTTTCTTTCTTCCTTTTCTGTTTTTCTCCTCCTAGCCGCCTCGCGCTTCTATTTATCATGGGGACGTGTATCAGATGTGGCAATTAGCACTTAAGCAAGGACCACCCGCATCATGAACTCCCCCGGTTACCGCTTCCGCCACACTACCACACCCCCTCTCTAAGCCGCGAGTGCGGCGATTATTTATTCAAAAAGTGGCCTTTTTGATGTGAGCTGTGGACCCGCTACACCGCAGGTCAGCACTCAGACACTACAGTAAATGTCACATAGCCAGCAGTATTTAGTCATTTAAACTGGCATGGTCCAGTGACAAGATCAGCAACTGTAGTCAGCAAGTCTCACATGAGGCCTAAGTCAGGTTTTTGACATAGCCTTGTCATCCTGATGTAGGGACACAGTGAGTGTTTGTAATGCCACGGCTGACTCAAACTTCAGGATGTTTTGGGATCATCAGTTGTAATTAGTTTAAACTAGGGCTGGGAATCGATTAAAAAAAATCAGTTAATGTATTGAATTAATCATGATTAATCACATCTAATGTTAAAGCATGCAATCATAAAATAAATACATAAGTCTTGAAGTAAATACATGTTGAATCACAAAATGAATGTAGAATCAACACCAAGGAATTTTAATGGAATAGTTGAAGAATGACTCAAAACCTGACCTTTTAACAAAATACTACTTGAGCCAGTGAACCAGAATTTAAATGTCTACCTAAAAGGCAAGTTGAAAAGAAGTCAATAAGAAAACGAGGCCAATGTATTAATTCTCAAATTCGTATGGCATATGAGACACAGACATGGCAAAGTAAAAATTAAACAATCGAAACGACTGTAGACTTTAAATGCACTGCTAAAGACTGACTTAATTGAAATAAGCATCTCTTAAATGGGCATATGTTAAAACTTGTGTTAAAACTCCATAAATGCCATCCTCAGTTGTTCATCATCATCAATGTCTTTATACTTATACTCTAAACAACTGTTTTTCAACTAGTGCGCAATGAGAGTTACCCAGGTGTGCCATGTAGGACCACCTGTATGAGCAGCTGGGAAAATGCGTCCGAAGTGCTCAGTAAGTGCTGTGTCTGCGAACGGCAACCTCCAAGCTACATTTTTTTTTTTTTTTTTGCTGATAATCCCGTTCCTTTGGACAGTTTAGTGTGTAGATTTAATGCTTTTGTGCTTGGTTGAATCGTGGTGTGCCTTGGGATTTTTTGAGTTACAAAAGGTGTACTACCACAGAAAAATGGTTGGAAAACACTGCTGTACTTACAGCTTTGCTCCTGGCATGTTAAAGCAGTTCTCTGTAGCTGTCATCTCGCTTATAAACTGACACCGTACATTACTTAGATGGTTACGTTGCGTATTTTACATAAATTAGCAAAGATACTGCAATCTGGAATAATGGGTAGGGATAATCATTACACTTCTGTTTTGTATTATTTTGTCATTATATCAGGGCAGTCAGCACTGTAAGCTACCTGGCAGACAGGATACAGGAGTCTGGCTGCTCGGACTACAAGACTTAAGAACAGCTTTTACCACCAGGCCATTCGACTCCTCAACAGCAACACCTGAACACTTACATACACTTGCATTACATCTACATTGCACTACTCACACACAAACTGTACCTGCACACACTCAGAATACTGACTGGAACATGCATCTGCACTTTATGGAATATGCATCTGTACTTATAAAACATTATCTGTGCAATAACTGTCATTTGTACTTGCTGCTCATTCAACTCATATTGCTCTATAACTTCTTTTAAAACATACACATTTTATTTTATATGGCTTGTCTATTTTTAACTTGTAATGTTTTTTTAAGCTTTATTGGATCTAGGCTGAGTGACTTGTTTTTCTTGTCATACACATTTCATTGTATGTTGACCCTGTGTTAACCTATATATGACAAATAAACCTAAACCTAGACTGGCAAGTTAAATACAGAGATACTAGAGATTTCTTTTGGTTTTAGTGCCACTCAAAGAGAAGTTTTGCATGTGTGTGATATGACACTGATTCGATCTTCTTATAGAAATATGACATGAAAAAGAAAAGACAGAGCATAATTGAAGAGCTCAGTTCCAAAATCAGCTGAGTACAAAAGATAAATTTTGGAGATAAATAGGAAAATCTGGGTTCGTAAGCAGATTTTGAAACTAAATCCCTAAAACTATAGCGCTACACTGTTGCAATTAGCAGGTTTTGAAGCTCAAACATATTTTCGGCGCATGACCAACTGCATGAAAAGTCACAAATACGTGTTCACTAAATTTTACCAAAAGGTGTAATTAGCAGATTTTGGAACTCACATCTTCAATTTTTACCTTCGCTACTTATCTTTAGCATTGCTCCAAGGCTACCATAAACCTCCCTTCCTCCCACTCCTGGGCACCTATGTTGATACGTATAAACCAAGGAAATGAATACCAGTACCACGTACTGACGTGTGGCAAGATGTTGTGAAACATGTAATTTGAAACTTTTAAATAAAATTTTATTTCTCTGAATTTTTTTTAAACGTGGTACATAAATATGATACTGGATGTGTATGTAACTCTTTAGGTTCACACTTAATTTTTTTTGTATTATTGTTTAAAAAGCAATATACATGAAAATGCCAACCTGACCAAAGCACTACCTGATGCGCTCGCCTTGTTGCTGTTAAACAGGCCACATTAATTGCAAAAATTAACGTGTTAACTATCCCAGGCCTAGTTTAAACACAATCACTTTTTTGTTCTTCAAATTTGCAGCAACCTTTGGATATAAAATGGCCGAAGTTTGAGAATAAAATTGCAGTTTTAAAATAGCAAGTGGCATGAAATACTGCAGTGTCTGTCAGCAGCCAGACCGTACCAAGGCATAAGCGATGAAAAGATGGCAAATGCAAAGCTTACAGATGACAAATAACCAGTGGAGTCAGTAAGCGTGTGGGTGGGCTACCAGCATACTGATTTAACATCCACCCTCCCTGCTCTTCAAATGCGACGATTACTCAAAGGGAGACAAATGTGCTATTCGATTGCATTCAAAACTCCAAGGGGGCGCAGTACTCCCACCCCCATCACTCTACAATCGCGCTGATTACTCAAAGGGGAGACAAATGCGCTATTCAATCATGTTCAACACTCCAAAGTAGAGCATAGCCTGCTCTTCTATCAAGCTGATTACTCCAAGGAGTCTCCAAGCTTTATTTAACCCAGGGTCTCAACAAGAATAAAACATGCACTGGGTAGTTGTTTGGTTATTCTGTTTGTCTTTCAACAAATCCAAGCTCGATTAGCAGACATTACAGTTCACGTTATCTATAATCAAACATTTACCTCTCTGTTTTTGTAATTGGGCCCCCAACCATTTATTAGTCTGTGGACATAACTTTCCTTTACAAGCAATAGCTATAGTGAAAAGTCAAGCAAAATGACACCTTTTGTCGGCTAACTAAAACAATTACAATATGCAAGCTTTCGAGGCAACTCAGTTCCCTTCTTCAGGCAAGATGTAATGTAATGTAATTATATCTTGCCTGAAGAAGGGGCCTGAGTTGCCTCGAAAGCTTGCATATTGTAATCTTTTTAGTTATCCCATAAAAGGTGTCATTTTGCTTGACTTTTCACTACATTCATAATGGCTAACACGGTACAACACCCTAGTACCACAAGCAATAGCTATGTAACACTCTTGAGGGTAATAAAGTTTGACAATATTCAGTGCTCAAAAAAATTGAAGGGAGCACTTAATCATAACAGTCTAACACCAAATCAATTAAGCTTCAGAGATATCCTTCTTGTAACGGAATGTATGGATGTGCCATCCCAGAGGAGCTGGACTACCTGTGCAACCTGAATTGGCTGCAAGTACTGCCTCATGCTACCAGTAGTGACAAGGACACTAGCAAAACACAAAACTGGAGAAGAATCAGTCAGGAATGATAAGGAGAGAGCAATTCTTAGTGGCCACCACTTGCAAATCCATTCCCCTTTTGCGGTGTTGTCTTGCTGTTGCCTCTCTAGTACACCCATTGTCACTTTTATTTGCACCAAAGCTGGGGAAGTTGATTCACAACCACTTTGGCTTCTAAAAAGGACAGACCGATATCCCTGAAGCTTAACTGACTTAGTGTTAGACCGTGTTCCTTTAATATTTTGAGCAGTACATAATTTATAATTCATTTTTACCTTTCCAATTTCTCATCCAGCGAACACCAGGTACTGTAACTCAGCTTGTCATATTCTCAGCGATGCTAGTCACACACCTAGTGCCTAGGAGTTTGAACTGTTGCTGCATGTTGGTCTATTTGTGAGGTAAATTAAAATAACTTAAAAATTCATACTTAAACAATATCAAATAACGGAAATAAGCAGTTAATAAAAAAAATAATCACAAGAAACACGAGTAGGATTCGAGGAGTAAAGATAAGTAAACACAGTCTTGAGGTGTCTTAAGGGAATCAAGGTGTCAAGGGCATGGCATTGTTTCCATATTCTTTTACTATCTGTCCCTCGCGGCTCCGACTGTGTAGCAGTGAAAGAGGACGGCGAGGAAGGCCCTGCCTGGCTCCCTACTCCTGACGTCATGCTTCTACCTCCCCTCAGCCCACAGCCTCTGTCTCAGATTAGCACGAATAAATCGCACCTACAAGTGAACTATGATACTTTGTGCAATGAGAGAAGTTGCAAAATCAACTGGAATGTTAAGCAACTTATAGAAAAAAACCCGATCTAAATCTGTTATGTAGTTCTCTCGTTATACAGACAGACAGACGGACTTTGGATTTTATATACACTAGGGCAGTGTTTCCCAACCTTGATCCTGGGGGCACACATATTTTTTTCTTTTTAACAATATTTTCATCTTGATTTTCATTCTACTTTTCTAGGTCTTCTAATTGTTTAATTAATCCATTATTTACTAGTTAGTGTTTCTGACGCTAAAGTACTTTCAGCCTTTGATTATTCAGTGTTATTTGCCAGCATGTCTGCTCTGCTCGTTTTTAATTGTCATTAATAAGATACAACGAAGGGGAAAAACTGCACAGAGAAAGGGCAAAATATAATGAAATCAACAAAAGAGAGTTAAACACTTAAATCTATAGCAAAAGCAGAAATATTTCTAAATGTCTTATAAATGTAAAAATCATGCTGCTGTGCTATTCTGAATGTAGAATAAAAGAAAAATAATACCAGCTAATTAAATACGATTAGTGATATCAGGTGTTGTCACTGATTGGGAATCTGGTTGGAACAAAAACCTGCAGTCATAGTGTACCCCCAGGACCGAGTTTGGGAAACACTGCACTAGGGGGCTGTGCCCCCTGCTTGCTTCGCTCGCCAACCCCTGGGCCTGCACTACACGCTAGCCTATTCACGGTTCTGCCGCTCGTATATGGGGAAGCGGATGTACAATTTAAACAGATTTTTATTTTCATGGGAATTGTTACATATGCATCAATGCAACATATAACTGCCTGTGGTTGAATTTCGTTTCTTTCTCTCTATTAACTCTTTCAGGGCTGATGTCGACTTTTGTCAAAAGGAGGAGTTGACGATGGTAATCAACTGTAAACTGTGAAAACCAACCGTTATGGTTTAGTTGGACTCTTGTTGCTAGAAGGAAAGTTAGCTTCACTGGTTTTGACCGAGATTTCCTGCGCTCCTGTGAGTAGTGAGGCACAAACAATGGCAAAAATGGCGCTGACATCTGGCAAGAGATCAAAGCGATCTCCGTGGACGACATTTTGCCTATTGTCTCTGAATTGGATTATGACTTGTTGGACTCTGATTTTGATACAAGCAACTGAAAACGAATGTGAGATTTCAGCTTCAGCTGAAAACGAATGTGAGATTTCAGCTTCAGTTGACTGGTCCCCAGCTCATCATGGTGCTGAACAGGTTCAGGTAGCTGACACGCCTATGGCAATGGTCGCCAGGGAGGACTGCTACTTAACAATGATAAGAGGTAGAAACCAGATAGCAGTGTACTGCAACAGTGACCGCTGCTGCTGCCCCAGCCACGTGAAGACGGCCTGGCAGCAAGCCTCCCACATAATCTTGGCAAACTGTTGGTTTCTGTGTGAAGCCATTGCTTTTCAGAAAACTAGGTGTTTTTAAAAAAATATTCAGCCCTCAAAGAGTTAAATAAAATTACTTTTTGGTTCTGAGATTTGTTAATTGACTTTGCAAAAGCTATTCTAATGGGAAACTGTTAACTTTCTAATACGAATGGCATATCAAGATCTCCTTTGTTGTCTAATGTTATCCGCGGAAGATGTACTACATTACCTTTCTTGGATACATCCTTCTTTCTACAATAATTTGTGCGTTGGAAGACCAGACGGTGTTAACGGTTGTAGATATTCTTTGGGATATTGTAAGTGGATGTTTTCATCTTCTGCACGATCACCATCAACTGCTTCAGCATAGTCTATTGAAACACATTTATAACAATACATTTTATTTATTTGTAGGTGCCTTCTAAACACTCAAGGACACTGATCAATAGATAAAACACAGATTATAAACAAAACTAAAATACAAAATTGAAATCAGAGCAATTGTAATCAAAGAGAAAAAGTAGTCTTAAACAAATACGTTTTAAGTTTAGATTTGAAAAGTGAAAATGGTTCAATATTTCTAAGTTCAGGTGGTAGTGAGTTCCAGAACTGTAAAAGTAGCAACTTCCTTTTAATATATGACATGCCTTTTGGAAACAGTAGTATTTCAGCAGTGACATTAAGTTTATTGGATTAGCAGAAATATGCAATGTGCATAATAACAAAATTAGACAGGTGCATAAATTTGGGCACCCCAACAGAGGTATTACATCAATACTTATTTGAGCCTCCTTTTGCAAATATAACAGCCTCTAGACGCCTCCTATAGCCTTTGATGAGTGTCTGGATTCTGGATGGAGGTATTTTTTACCATTCTTCCATACAAAATCTCTCCAGTTCAGTTAAATTTGATGGCTACCGAGCATGGACAGCCTGCTTCAAATCATCCCATAGATTTTCGATGATATTCAAGTCAGAGGACTGTGACGGCCATTCCAGAACATTGTACTTCTCCCTCTCCATGAATGCCTTTGTAGATTTCAAACTGTGTTTTGGGTCATTGTCTTGTTGGAATATCCAACCCCTGCGTAACTTCAACTTTGTGACTGATTGTTGAATATTATCCTGAAGAATTTGTTGATATTGGGTTGAATTCATCTGACCCTCGACATTAACAAGGGCCCCAGTCCCTGAACTAGCCACACAGCCCCACAGCATGATGGAACCTCCACCAAATTTGACAGTAGGTAGCAGGTGTTTTTCCTGGAATGCTGCGTTCTTCTTCCGCCATGCAAAGCGCTTTTTGTTATGACCAAATAACTCATTTTTTGTCTCATCAGTCCAAAGCACTTTGTTCCAGAATTAATCTGACTTGTCTAAATGAGTAGTTGCATACAACAAGCGACTCTGTTTGTGGCATGAGTGCAGAAAGGGCTTCTTTCTCATCACCCTGCCATACAGATGTTCTTTGTGCAAATTACGCTGAATTGTAGAACGATATACAGATACACCATCTGCAGCAAGATGTTCTTGCAGGTCTTTGGAGGTGATCTGTGGGTTATCTGTAACCATTCTCACATTCCTGTGCATATGCCACTCCTGTATTTTTCTTGGCCTGCCAGACGTGGGTTTAACAGCAACTGTGCCTGTGGCCTTCCATTTCCTGATTCCATTCCTTACAGTTGAAACTGACAGTTTAAACCTCTGAGATAGCTTTCTGTAGCCTTCCCCTAAACCATGATACTGAACAATCTTTATTTTCAGATCTTTTGAGAGTTGCTTTGAGGATCCCATGCTGTTACTCTTCAGAGGAGAGTCAATGGGAAGCACAACTTGCAATTGACCACCTTAAATACCTTTTCTCACGATTGGACACACCTGTCTATGAAGTTCAAGGCTTAACGAGCTAATCCAACCAATTTGGTGTTACAAGTAATCAGTATTGAGCAGTTACATGCATTCAAATCAGCAAAATTACAAGGGGACCCAAATTTTTGCACGGCCAGTTTTTCAGATTTGATTTACTTTCATACAACTAAATACTGCTTCACTAAAAATCTTTGTTCGGAAAACACCCCAGTACTCAGATGTTCCTAGGAAATGAAAGACATACCATTGTTATCTTTTTTGTTGAAAGCAAATTATTATGCAGGCTGAGAGGGGTTCCCAAACTTTTTCATATGACTGTAATATGGTTTCTTTAATTGGGAACTTAAAGTGAGGAAAACGTTAAAATGTATAATTGCTGAGAGCGTTAGAAGTGTGTCTGACAAAAGCATTCACACGAATAAGAGGTGACAGGACTGTGGTCTTGTTTGAAAATGTTTGAGCGGAGGGTGTGACTTGAAAAAATCTCAAGGCAAAAGTCTTGTCTCAAGAGACTTGAAAAAATCTCTCTTCCAAAAAGTCTTGTCATGTCGAGGGATTTTTTATTATATATATATATATATATATATATATATATATATATATATATATATATATATATCATCATTAGGTCATTAACTTAGTAAATGAGTCACCTTCAGCTGTTAGCAGGTGATGGCCATTGCACCTTCATGTGGGCTTGTCTAATCAAGCATTTCCACCTTTTGCCTTTAACTTGCAGGATAGACATGATGGGTTGTAGCACATAATGCTTCCCAGTTCTAACTGCACTGGCAGGGGATAATGACAAGGACAAGGAGAAAAGGACTAGGAGATGATCTATAACAAAAATAACTCTGAGAGAAGCAACCACAAAGTCAAAACGAGCAGTCATGAAAAGAGTTAAATAGAGCTTGGCCAAACGTCCAAAAAACAAAAAAAATATAAGATAGAACACTCAGTAAACTTTTTAGTGCATAACCACAGTCTTTAGCAAAGTGCTGTCCATGACACTGACCCTTAGATCACTCTGATGACATCCTCACACACAACTTCTGTGATCACGGCCTAGAATTGAGTTGTTGAGTCGTAGCAATGGTGTAACAAAATGCCGGCACCCATTTGAAAAACAAAATGGTCTCTAAGAATTTCCAAAACATAATGTTAATAAATATAAACTTGTTCAAAACCAGTTAAAGACAGAAGCTTGTATTGTTATTGCCGGTATTGTAAAATCCACTCTGAACCTTAGAGAGAACAATATTAAAAGCACAATTCAAAGTTTTTAAAGTTTGCCATATCGTAACACTAACACTTGTGAGCTTGAGCACGTTTTGCCATTTCTGTCTTTCCTGATTGGTGATTCCAATTGATCTATGGGTACCTTGCCAAGTGCTTCACTCACATGTTCTGTTCCAGGAGATATCATGCAGAACCATTCCCTTCCATTACATTTTTTTTTGTTTAATTCCCATTTAGTTTGAGTATCAAAAAGAGTGAGTTCATTTTGTCCTTTGAAGCTAACATCACGGTCAGCATCCATTTGGCAATTTCAATTCTGAGTCCACTCCACAGCTGGGGGGTCCCAGACGCAGTCAAAAACCAACCAGACAATGTGATTAAAAACGCGAAATAAAAGGAAAGATAAGACAGGGACATGGGGAAAATGTAAAAGAGCAGACGTGTGTTAAAAGGAGATTTTTAATGGTGTCATTTATCAGTTACTGTGTTACATATGTAAACAAATACATCAATTTAGTTCAAAATGTACAACAAAGCTAATGAAAACAGAATCAAATAATAACAAATCTGAACTAAGAATTCACAACAGTAGTCTTCTGCTGAGAGAAGAGTTATTGCTACAGAAGCTAATGCATTCACCCCAACAGAAAAATAAAAATGTTATTGCTACGCACGCTTAAATATTCACATTAGACAGAATGTGCTGAAAATCCCACTTTACAACAAAGTCGCAGACTTAAAAGATAATATGTAAAACATTTTTTAAATTCCATAGTATCGGCATGAAGGTGGCATGACACTCCCAAGATTTTAGGGTGTATGGTTGTGATGCTGGAAAGTTGGAAATGCAGATTGTGTTTTGTAAATTTCAATGACCCAATCTGGACTACTGCCGCATGAATTGTAACAACTGCCTTTTCTTCGTCTTCATGTCCTTTATTTATTTATTGTCCCTGGATCCTCATGTCAGGTTGTTAAATTTGACTCCCAGCTGTAGTGACTGAGAACGTTTGGACCATAATCAGATGAGAGTGGGCAGACGCATCCATCATGGAGCCTGTTCCTCATTTCTGGTGTAGCCAAACCCAGCCAAGAACGGACACAGAGCAAACACAAGTGAGATGCACACTTCTTAAACTTGTATCATGCTGTGGTTTTTTTAATGTAATGGTTTGTATTTATTTTCTAAATTAACTACCTTTATGTGAAAGGTGATTATCTGCTTTTGAAGATGGATTACAATGTGGATAAGTGTCTATAATATCCAGAATCTTGTGTAAACCTTTCACATTTCAAAATGGTTGTATAGTGAATGATATAAAATTCAAAAGTAAGCCTGTGATTCTCTAGAGAATCGTAAATCCAAGAATGGCACTCAGTTTCTGTTCCGTCCGATATTTGGATGGATGACATATCATGGAGGGTGGGTGCGTCTGGGGAAATGTCATTTAATTAAATAAGCATATCTGTACTAAGGCGGTTTTGTTTTGTGGAGACGTGATTCTGTTGCCTTTGCTGACACTGACTGCTAGCAGAGTGGAGCACAGCAAGTTTAGTTTATAGGTTGTGGTGTTCGTGTGCCAGCCACTGAGTCTGGGAAGCCGTTGGGTTTGAGTCTGTGACCGTTATGTGATCTATATTACTGGCACAGTGGATTAGAGC
Source organism: Erpetoichthys calabaricus (assembly GCF_900747795.2). Taxonomy (NCBI): domain Eukaryota; kingdom Metazoa; phylum Chordata; class Cladistia; order Polypteriformes; family Polypteridae; genus Erpetoichthys; species Erpetoichthys calabaricus. The sequence continues at coordinate 195,566,051 of NC_041397.2, forward strand.
AAGTGTAGTGTACAGGTTGTGTTGTGTGGGCGCCACCTACTGACTCTGGGAAGCCGCTGCGTTTCACTCTGGGGCGTGCGCCACGGCGCAGTACGTATGCACCTCGGTGGGAAGCCGCTGCGTGATGAAATATCATGGAGGTTGGGTGCATCCTGGGACAGTTCATTTCAACGCGCTTCTGTTATTGTCTTTCTTCATGCAGTCTCGTTTTTGTTTTTTTATGGCTGTGTCGTCGTATATGCGGTGGTGTGGGCGGTCGCTTCCGGGCGGCTGTAGAACCTGGCGTGCACACTCTGGGAAGCCGCTGCGTTTGACTCTGGGGCGCCGCTGCGCATTTGTACTACAGCGGTTTCTTTGTGTGGGTGCCTTCGTTCATTGTTGTTATTCATACGGGCAAAGCGCGTTGTGGGCGCGTTCGTTCATTGTGTTTATCCATACGGGCTCGTTTTGTATTTCCGTTAGTTGAGCCCTTTCATTGTGGAGCTGTGACGTGTTTGCTTCTGGTGTGTCTGAAGTGGGCGTCACCTACTGACTGTGGGAAGCCGCTGAGTTTGAACGCAGTGCGCATGCGTCTCGGTGCGGCCGTGAATAAATTAAAACTGTGGTTTAGTAATATAGATTGTTGAACATGTGCGGGTAATCCATTTAAAGGAGGTAGTGTTCATCATAGCCCTGTGGGTTGAGTCTGAACCCTACAAAGACATTTTGAGCCATCTACTTCAAGTGAAATCTACAAGTTGGACGAGTCAAAATGCTCTCCAGGCTCTTGGTCCACACGCACACTACCTGGTGACATGAGCAGGAGTAATGAGGACAGGAGACGCTCTGCCCAGCAGCCAGAGTTAGACACAGAAGATTCAAGCTCACCAAGGGCCATTCACATTTTTTGTCAGTTTATCAACAATGAATTCTCAATGCAGATCACTGATCATATGATGATTTATTAATTTGTGAAGACGACATAACGATAAATACGAACTCTGGGTAATGTATATGAAAGCCCAATGTGAATGGGTGACCTGTGGTCGCTGCGTCCACAATGCATTCTAAAATGTTTTAAAGAGGTGAATGAAGCCTTGCTGCCAGACTGGGTGGTGCTCAAATGCTTGTCAGACTTGAAGACATGCATTTAATACGGACTTCTCACACGTGACTGTGAATTCCATTTAAACGTTTCACACTTTGGTTATGCAATATGAAGAGCAGTGATTTATTTCAAAAGTGTAGCTCTTGACTGCATTAAGTGAAGCCCTATACATCCCTCAGGACCTTCAAATACAAACACGGCTTTAAAAACATACAACTAAAGCACTAATAAATGTCAAATGAAACGGCAATTTGCTGTTTGTATACTAAAAGGCCGTTCAACTCTGTATCTTTGATTGCTATCCCTGTCACTGTCTGTATAGTCTTGCTGAGCCAGACGTGATTCTCTGAATAAGAATACATGCATGGAGGAGCAAAAAGGGTGTAGTGAATAGCGGTGAAATCTTACGCTTCAAAGGCCGCACACACAGGACGTCTTCCTAAAACACCAACCCTCAATATCTCCAGTCTGTGAGTTTTAAACTGCTGCTGGGGTTTCAAGGAGACAGCAAATGATTCTGACCAAAAGAAACTTGACACTGAGAGAAAATGAAAGGCTAAAATTGTTTTTATCCATTGAGGAGCTCAGTAGCATAAGGTAACTGAAGCTTAACAACTAATTTACAGTACATGCTATAATGAGTGCGGTGACTGTGCAGACAGATAGACACGCACATAGACCACCGCAGCTACTGGGCTCCACACATTTGTCTGCTATGATATCTTCCTCTCATTTTAACTATTGCATCACACTATGTGACGTAACAACAGCAAATCGAGTTTCTATGGGTATACAACATATTAAAACGCTGTTGATAATTTGTTATGGCATGTTTGATTTTCTAATTAGACAGTGATGTTTAATTTCTGTAGTAAATCGTTTGGATGAGCAGTCAGAAGGTGGGTGCTGTGCAGTCTTGTCTGTGCTTTACTGGTGTTGTTAAGCAGATTTGTTGATTCTGGTGTTTTATGCACTGAAATCTGCATCTCCTGTGGTGCTTCGTTATCAGATCTCTTGACGGCAGTCCTTTTGACAGAGCATGACACACCATCTACTTCAAATGCTTATTTTGAAGTTCATATTTTGCAGTTCACATCACCAGCGACAATGTATTGTTCACATTTACCATTCGTCCATTAATCTGATGTTACAGAAAGGTTTTTCCCTTGCATCAGGTTATGTTTATTTTTGTAATGTGCAATGTGCTCTCTGCATATGTGACACACGTTTATATGTTTAGTAATTTTTTTTTTCGACTATTGCAAACAGAAGCTTGCTGTCTGTCAGACCAGGTTAGCGAGAACACCTCTGACCTTTGCAGTTCAAAATCATCACCTCTACTCTGAGCACCACTTTCATGAGACATTGGATTGGTTTAGGAATGTTACACTCAGTGAGCCATCTAATTGTTCCCATCCAGTTTTAGTCAAAATTCTCTCATGGTTGTCTCCTTGTGTGTATGTTATACTGTATGTCTGGCTTCAGCAAGAGTACTGTCTGTGTGACACCCATTTGTAAACCGGACCCGTTTGAAGGAATGTGGATCCTGTAATGGATTGGCTTCCAGGTTTGGCTCCTGCATTGCATGTGAAGCTGCTCAGTTAGACTCAAGCTGCAACCTGATAACTGAAAATGTGGGTGCAGAAAAAGAAAAGACAATGGGTATATGCAACAAGTGTGTAATTATGTTACTTAAGTCCTCCATTTTAACTCTTACACAATGTTGTCAATGAACTTATACTAACACCGAAAAACATTTTTGGATTTTCTGATGTGATGTGAAAGTGCAACATCTGTCAAGGGACAGTAGCTGCCAATTTTTTAATCCTTCAACAAACAACTTTACAGTGCTGTAATGAGTCTACATAAAAGCTGTCATATCAAAAAAAAAATCAAATCAGAAGAAAAATTAAACTCCCAGTACAATATGTGCAAATCTTGAGGACCATTAATTGTTTAGCAGATAGAAAAAAATTCTCACATTTTTCATAAAAAGATACATTTCTACAAGACACACTTCTAAATGTCCATTGTTCTTCATTTTTCAAGATGGCCTGGTTTGGTGCAGATATCAGACAACTGTCAGGCTTCCATTGGCAGGTAAAGGAGTATACTGAAAAAAGAAGGAAACAAAAACTCAAATTATTTTTTAAATCATTCAGCAAGATGTCTTTTCTGGAAATTAAAAAATACATCAGTTGTGTTTTATGCACGAGGGTTTCCATGACAAGCCAGTATCACCATGAAAGTCAATCGGTCCACGATACTGTATGCAGTAATCTCAAAATTAAAGAGAAATCATAGGTGACCTCGACACAACCAAAAACATGCAGTATCTGGAAATGTGACTGAAACAACAGGAAATACGTGAACCTCCATCCATTTTATGAGAAAAACGGATCATTTAGCTCAATAACCAACTGAGTATTGTTGAGGGAAAATTTGCCCAAAGTTGTACGACACTTCAAGTTTAATTGCTCCATGAATTTTACAGATTTCTTAATCGAAAAATATGTTGTAACATTTATGAGAAATTTCCTCATAACCAGTTTGCATTTCTGCCTCTATTTCAATGTTGAAGAAATGCAACAGCTAGCTGATATCTACATTATTTCCTTTGGTTTTAACATTTATCTTTTCTATTACGTCTCCTCTTAGACCTTTTCTGCTTAAGTTAAAAAGATTCAGCCCCTTTGACCTTTTACCAGAACTCATGCCCTGCAGTATATGCCCGGCCCCTTTCTAGCTCTGCTATGTCTCTTTTCTAATAAGGAGAACATAACTGCTTAGTATTCTCGATGTGAGCTCACGTGTACAGGACATCTAAACATAACCTCGCTTGATACCCCAGCGTCCCATTTTCAATGACTTCTGTATGTTTTAACATATGCTTTCTTGCTGCTTATCCCCTGCCATAACTTTACACAATCTTTCACTATTTTGTATGTCTAAAACGAGACACATATGTACAGAGTCAGGCCCAAATGTGCACTCCGTCCAAGGTCATTTTTAGGGTTTTAGTTACGATTTCGGCTATACTGCAATGAATCAAATTGCATCTGGCCAGTAATTCCAGCTGAGGCAAAGTCTGACAATATGTAGTGAGTGGCTATTTTTTAGGTGCACACATCTGATAAGGTGTAGGCCCTTCATTTACTACAATATATTTGTCACAGCATTGAACCAATAACTTATTTCGCCTTCAGTGTTTCCTGTAGACATTGAACATGAGCTGGTGTGCTGTAACAAACCATGCCTGACTGATGAAAGCAGGTTGATAGTTACCTCTCACCTTCCTAATGTGAAAGGCGACAAATATAAGGAAAGGCCCATATCAAAAGACAAATCACAAACAATGATAAAAGCAAATTTTTAATAGTATATATTATACGATTCAAAAATACAACCCCCAAATGACCACAACACAAACCGACTCCCATGGTGTGAATAATCACATGGACAGTAAACACACCAAAGCCTCTCCTGAAGTTCACACAATAGTTTCCAACAGTCTTATTTTACAGAGAGTAACAGTTGAATGAGCCAGCCGGTGAATGAAGGGGAGTTTGATTGTAGCGACTTAACAAGCTCACGTGGGATCTGCTGGATAAAACCAGCGTGACGCACAATTGCAGAGAATATTGCTCCTTGTGACAACTGCTGTCCTTCACCTCCATTGAAAATTCCAGTTTCTTAAATGATCAAAACTGTTGCTGATCTGTTTAGATATGCTGAGATTCTTCCTCTGATTGCTGTTCACCTTTGGCATATCTGAGAAAGTCACAGTTTCTTTAAATTAGAGACAGAAATTGGATGTACAAACTGGATATCCCATCCTCAGGGGTGTCCTTCACTATTAAAGGGCATGAACAGGCTCTGCCCACACATGCAGTTCAGAAGTATAATAACATTACTACTACGAGGTGGCGCTAGCTCTACTTTATAATAGAACTAGTCATTTAGCCCATTACAATAACGGGCGCTAGAACAGTAGTGCATAAACATTAGTAGGAACAGTCTATATTAAATGGCAAGGGACTTTGACCTCATTCTTTTTGTTGGTCGTATTTTTCTTTCTTTCAGCCTTTCTTTTGTTGATGTTTACTTGCTGAGCTGACCGTTCTTCGTGGGCTGCCGCTGTGTATTGTGTGTCTTTAAATTTCTGTGACAGTAATACTGTCTTGTACGTCCGCTGGCTTGTACGTCCGTAATATACCTTTAATTTTCTCTGGCGGTAATACAGGCGTGCGCGTCGGTAATATGCCTTTAATCTCCTCTGACAGTAATACTGGCTTGTATGTGGCTGTAATATGCGTTACGGTATTGTGTACCTTTAATTTCCTCTCACAGTAATACTGGTTTGTATTTCTGTAAAACGCCTCTAACTTTCTCTGACAGTAATATCGCGCATCGCACCGTGCCCCGCGCATGCGCACTTTACCAGAAGCCCCATGCATGCGCACTTCACCAGAAGACCCACGCACACGGACACCTGGACGCACAAAGGGATTTTATTAAAGAGGATGCTTCATCCCTTTTAATAGAGGCTTGACAAGATTGGGAGTGGCTAACTGGAGAGGCCAGTGAATTAAGACATGTTTCTCGGAGCCACTCCTAGCCTTAGCCCTCATCGATGTGTACATTGCCATTGTGAGAGGGAGGCACAGGATTGACAGCAATGTTCAATTATGCCATTCATTGAAGAGTTGTTTTCTTTACTTGAGTCACCAATGTGTGCTATAAAAATTGGAACCTCAGCTAACAGTTTCAACTTCCCATGACCTCGTGGCATTTTTAATCCTACGGTGGCAAGTCTTTGTGTTCCTTAGCTAAATGAAATTGTAAGGAACACATACTGTATATCCCAGAAAAGGAAGCATCATTAATTGAGGGCTATAGGTTGACACAATTTCAATGTTTCTTCAGACTTGCCATGTTAAATCATGTTAAACAGGACTAACGGTATGTATGTGTTAAGTCAGAAAGACAGACATAATGTAATTTACTAAAATCTTTCAAGCAAGTTTGAAGAACGATGATAAAACAGCTTAAGATCACTTGAACCACACATTAATGTTAGTAAACATTTACATGTGTAGACACTCTGTTATATGTATAAAAAAAAAAGAACATTGACATAAATAACTGAATGTAATTCCCACAATTTAATAAAATGTCTTTGTAGAAAAAGGTGTGCTAACAAATGATATAAATGCATCACTCTCACTCACACTACTATGCACAGGACCGGTGGACAGAATTGGCCTCCATTTTCCAACACATGCTGAGTCAAGAAGAACTGCTGGTGGCTCTGAGGCTAGAGATCTGCACTGGCAATCGGAAGGTTGCCGGTTCGAATCCCGTCAATGCCATTAGGGACTCTGCTCTGTTGGGCCCTTAAGCAAGGCCCTTAACCTGCAATTGCTGAGCGCTTTGAGTAGTGAGAAAAGCGCTATATAAATGCAAAAAATTATTATTATTATTATTATTATTATCTTACATCCCAGACAACAAACAGATACTTAACTCTGTTAATTCTAACTATCTGTAAATAATTTTTAGTTTTTTTTTGATTGCAGTACAATCGTAAAGTGGAATTCTAGCCAACATCTAAATAAAGGGAAGCCAACTCATTAGAAAAAGGCATCTAAAAACCTATAAAATATTTGGACAAAACTTTCCATGAAAACCACATGCTTCTTTTCATCTGTCGAACCCAGAGACAGGATGTGACATCTCACACTTGTTACTATATGCTCTTTACTCACAGCTTTGCTCGAGTGTCTGGTGCCTAAACAGACTGGACGAAACTGATGGTGAACTCAAACTGACCTGTAAGGTGAGACGATACAAACAAACCGTAGGCTTGAACTAGAAATCTGCGGCCTTCTCGAGGCATTACACAGAACCTTCTTCTATATCCAAAAGAACAGCAAGACAAGAAACAAATATGCCATTTACTAGGAAAATCCTTGAAATAAATCAAGTGAGGTGCATCAACAATCAAGTGGCCATATGAGGAATTAACAGCTTCCTCCAGGAAGACAAAAATGTTGAATGGTGAAAGATTTGAAAATAAGTCTCTAATACAATCAGCTATCTAACATGTTTTATTTTTCTGCCAAATTTTAGACCTTAAAGTTGATGGAGCAAAGAACGAAAAAGGTGTAGGAATAAAAAAGCCTTAGAGCAGTGGTCCTCAAGTTCAGTCCCCGGAGCCCACTGTGGATGGAGGCCGTTGTTTTAGATTGTTTCATAGTCGGTGAGTCTTTTTATTACTAACTGATCTTATTTACACACAGTGTATCTGCACAATGACATATTTTTTGAAATCTCAATCAATCTTCTGTTCTGCTATTTGCACCATGATCATAACGATAATACCATTACATAAATGGAGATACAGAGTGCCATTATAGAAGACGACAATGTTTTTGAAATCACCTAATCTATTAGCATCTCAACTATCGACAGGGTGCTAAAAAGACACCAGCTGAGCATGAAACAGCTGTACCATTTGAAAGAAAGGTGACACAGTGAAGGTACCAGTATGTGCAGGTAAACCATCAGCGTGCATACAATAACTGTGCTTTACAGTAAATGCTACAACACTGCATAGTGTAACGGTGACGTGTACATATATGCTATGACTGTAGAAGAGACCATGCAATTTCCATATATTTGATGTAACCGTATCTTGTCCAAAATGAAAATGTATGTAATTCATATAACTGTTTTGTTTTTCTTCTGGGATATAGCATATAATGGAACTGGAATCAAGTGAACTACCTCACAGCTTCATATACAGTACTTGGATGAGGCTGGCTTCAACCTGGCCAAGGCAGAATGCGTGGTTGAAATGTTATCAGCCACAGAGCTACTGTCATTCTCTCCCCTTTGGCCTGGCATATCATCACTATGTGTACTGCTATTTCAGTGCATGGTGTGCTAACTCGTATTCCCAATATAGGGCCATACAACACACAGCATCTCCTCACCTTTTTAGACACCCTCTACAGGGATTTCATCAAGTTTGTGGTAATGTGGGATAATGTCAGTTTCCATCACTCAAGCACAATCAGGCAATGCTTTGCAACCCACCACAGAATGCTGATGAAATTCCTCCCACCCTATTCCCCATTCCTTAACCCAACTGACGAGTTCTACTCAGCATGTAGGTGGGAGGTTTACGATCAGCAGCCACAAAACTCAGATGACCTCGCTGGATGCCCTGAATGCAGCATGTGAGGACATCACAGCAGATGCCTGTAGAGGTTGTAATGGCCGACCCCTTACCCAGCCGGCAGCTACACCTCCAAGACCTGTGGCCTGGATGAATTACTGAGATGAATCTAAATATTAAGCTGTACCTCTAACAAATGAAACTTTTCCCCACAATCGACGGTGTAAGCATAAGCACAAAAGAAAAGCAGATATGTAAAAATAAGTGAATATATTAAAACAGAAAACAAAACACTATTGCACATACGCCATGTAGAATATATATGTATATCCCTCCACCACAGCAATACCGTGACAACACTATACACAATGACAACCCTCCCTTGCCCCTGTATCATATAACAAACAACAACAAATAACAACAATGAATGAAATACGGAATGAATGATCGTGAACTCGAGTCCGAGTGTACAACTGTCCTGAATGCGGATGACTGGTCAACAGATACGAGATGCATTTGTATTTCCCGGAATAGATGGAGCAACCTCACCGTGAATCCTCGGCTTGTGGTGGATGATGTAATCCGACCCCGGGGTCTCTGGTGATGAGGGAATTGAAGTCAGTCCGGCGGAATGAAAACAAACTGGATACAAAGGCGCGATGTGGTGAACAGCAGGTAAGTTGATGCGTGGTGGTGAAAATGAAAATCTCCGTCTCTCCTCTCCTTTTCCTGTTCTCTCCCGATTGTTTATATAGTACTGCCGGATGTAATTGGTTGATCGTTAACAGGTGTTTTCCATTTTGGGGCTGCGGTCTCTTTCCATCATCCGTCCCCCTTGAATTTACGGGGACAACATTTATGGACGCACACAAACAGCAAACGGGACGATGGACATGGTTGGATTAGACAATCCAAAAGATTTTTTCAGTGCTGCATTGCAAAACAAGATATTCGCTGTGACGTGGATGAGAATCTGTGGCCCGTAAAACAGGAACGTCAGGAGGTGTAGAAAGACAGCACTGTAATTCGCCATACCTGTGTTTACATTGCTAATTTTGTATTATTTTTAGTTTTGTGCTGTAAAACAGTCTTATGTTTTTCTTTTCTGTATCACAATATGGTCTGTCAACAAATTACAGTACAAACAGTAAAAGCGTAAATGTGAATCCTCTCCAATCTCTTGCAATCAATCTCCCACACAGTCATGTGTACTTTGCACTGTTGAAATTGATAAATGCCATACATATACAAAAAAAGTGCAGCCTTGTGCATTTTCAATCATTGTTATCAAAACCTCAGCCATGGTTCACATCAGAATTACTTACAGAGACTACTGTTGTATTGACAACATGGTTAGAATTTTGACTATCCTGTTTATAAACAGGGCTGCACGGCGGCGCAGTGGGTAGCGCTGCTGCCTCGCAGTTAGGAGACCCGGGTTCACTTCCCTGGTCCTCCCTGCGTGGAGTTTGCATGTTCTCCCCGTGTCTGCGTGGGTTTCCTCCAGTACACCGGTTTCCTCCCACAGTCCAAAGACATGCAGGTTAGGTGCATTAGCGATTCTAAGTTGTCCCTAGTGTGTGCTTAGCGTGCCCTGTGGTGGGCTGGCACCCTGCCCGGGGTTTGTTTCCTGCCTTGCGCCCTGTGTTGGCTGGGATTGGCTCCAGCAGACCCCTGTGACCCTGTAGTTAGGATATAGCGGGTTGGATAATGGATGGATGGATGTTTATAAACAATGTCACAAGGTCCTGTCATTCTGATTGCACTGGCACATTTATTGACATTGCCATCTTGACATAAATATTTATTTTAAACTAAGGATTTTGAGCATGTTACCGGCTTTTGAGTGTAATCCATTGTGTGGTGCTGTTTGTATGAATTGTTTTGAGAAAATCACTTACTCCTTTGCAAATGTTAAGGATGATTTGAGAAATGTTCCAAAGTGACTGTGGTCTGCAGCTCAAAGAGTGCCCGTTTAAATAAATAAATAATGAATGCGTTCGTGATGGGGAGTGGGAGCAGGTGACAGTGGTTTGCCTGGAAGATGTCGCATCTCTGGGTTGGTACGAAGTGGTCAGCCATCCAAGCATTGCCTTGCTGGCACGTGCGGGCAGCCTGATTGTCTAATTATCAGCCCGGGGCAGCAATCATGCAATCACACCAGCAACAGCTCCCCAGCCTATAAACGGGAGCGCAAGATCAAAAAGAGAAAGAGAAAAAGAGTCAAGAAAAGAGTGGAGGTTAAAAGATGGGAGAAGAAGAAGGCAGGAGAAAGAGAGAGAAAACAAGCTGGTGAAGAGGTGAGCAGGTGGATAGGAGTAGAGCCCCAAAGAGGAGCAAGTGGCCATCGCTCAGGAGGGGGCCGTGGGTCACTCCTGTTGAGCGTTTTGGGATCAGGAAGTGACCATTATGCTCAGGTGTACTTTCACCGGGTAGAGCCATTGGCATCGGTGGAAGTGTACAGTGCCCATGCTGGATGGAGCCTGGACTGGCAGTGGTTATGGCTAAGTAGGGCTCAGTGGTTGCACACGGACGCTGTGGGATTGGCAGCAGGGACACGGGCTGGAGGAGATGGGTGTCCCCACCTGCTGGTCGACGTCTCTCCAGGCTGTGAGGTATGGATAGGATAAGCCAGAGAGGCGTCAGTTTTAAAGGAAGGTACCAGGGCTTGCAAATTTTCCTGCAATGCTTTTTAACAGATTTCACTATGTATTGATTTTTAACCTCATGACCACTTTTTTATGGATTATTTATTTATTGACAGTTTGGAGCACTGCATTTGGGACACTTGTTTTGTGGATTTGTTTTAATAAAAGCACTTGCACTTTTCACCATCCCCTTGCTTGGTGTGTCTTGTCCTCATCTGCCAAGCTCATCTCGGTTACAGTATTGACGGTGTCGGGTTCAAGATGCTCCCATTATGGAAAAGGGAGCAAGGAGCAGACCCACATTGTCACAGTGACTGAGAAAAACTATAAAAAATATAAATAAAAAAACATTAAATCTGCCCCATGTAACATGTGGTATATATAGTACAATTCATAAGTATTTGGACAGGGTACAATTTTCATAAATTTTGGCTCTGTGCAACAGCACAATGGATTTAAAATGAAGCAATCAAGATGTGATGTAAACTACAGACTTGCAGTTTTGATTTCAAGGCTTTAACAAAAACATTATATGAGCCATTTAGAAAAGACAGCATTTTTAATGAATGCCCTGTCCCCACCCATTTCCTGGGGCTCAAACATATTTGGACAAACTAACATCATAAATACTGTATAATATTTGGTTGAAAATCCTTTACAGTCAATGACTGCCTGAAGTCAGGAACCCAAGGCCATCTTCAAGTGCTGGGTTTCCACTCTAGCGATGCTTTGCCAGGCCTTTACTGCAGCTCTCTTCAGTTGCTGCTTGTTCGTTGGACTTTCTGCCATCAGTTTTGTCTTCCGCAAGTGAAAAGCAAGTCCAGTTTGGTTGAGGTCAGTTGAGTGACTTGGCCATTGATGAATATTCCATTACTTTACGTTGAAAAGCACTTGGTTTGCTTATGCAGTATGTTTTGGCTCATTGTCCACCTGTACTGTGAAGCGTTGTCCTGTCAGTTTTTTTTCAGCATTTGGCTAAATCTGAGCAGACAGCATAGCCCTGTACACTTCTGAATTCATCCTGCTACTTCTGCCAGCCGTCATATCATCAATAAACACTAGTGACCGACTTCCATTGGCAGTCAGGCCCATGCCCATGTGATAACAATGCCTCCACCATGTTTCACTGAAGATGTAGTATGCTACAGATCATGAGCCGTTTCTTCTTTTCTCCGTACTCTTCTCCATCCTTCATTCTGGTATGTATTGATCTTAATTTCATTTGTCCAAAGAAAATTGTTTCCAAACTAGATTGTTTTTTTTAATACTTTCTGGAAAAGTCTATTCTGTCCTGTGCTTGAGGTTTACCAGTGGTTTGCACCTTGTTGTAAATCCTCTGTCTTTACTTTCGTGAAGTCTTCTCTTGATTGTAGACTTTGGCAATGATAGGTCTACCTTATGGAGTGTTATTGGTTTGGCTAAATGTCATGAATTGTTTTTTCATCACTAAGGAAAGAATTCTGCAATCATCTAGCACAGTTGTCTTCCATGGATGGCCAGGCCTTGTGGTGTTGCTGAGCTCAGCAGTGTATTCCTTCTCTTTAAGAATGTACCAGACGGTGTTTCTGTGATCTCTCTGATGAGTTTGTTTTGTTTTGTCAGCCTAATGATGGACTGTATTTACTTGAATGCACAGCTATTTGGATCTCATAATGAGAGTTCACAGTGACGGCTTTCAAATGCAAATTTCACACTTGGAGTCAACTCAAGACCTTTACCTGCTTAATAGTTAATGAAATAAAGAGAATATGGATCAGCTTGTCAGTCAAATGTCCAAATACTTTTGAGGCCTTGAAAATGGTGGGATGGGGTTTGAGTCATGAATAAAAGTGGCTGTCATTCCTAAAAGGTTCATACAATATTGCTGTTAAACTCTTTGAATTAAAGCTGAAAGTCTACACTTCAATCACATAATGATTTATACATTTCAAATCTACTGTGGCAGCATACAGAGCCAAAATTAAGGAAATTGTGTCACTGTCCAAATACTTAATGGACCTAGCTGTAAATGCTTGCAACATACCAATATAAATTTAGCAAACCCAATTGTATACTTTCTGGATTAACACCTAAAGACACAAACAGAGAAAGACCACCTTGTTTAAATAAAGTAATAGTTCAATTTAAAGCAAAAGTTGGTTGAGGTGAAAGCTGGGCTCCCAAGACTGTACTTGAGAAGCACTGCCTTAGACCAGTGCCCATGCTGAACTCTATCCATTGCCACCTTGTTTCATGCCCCCTAACTAAATGCAAGGATTTTAATTATACATCGACCAGTCACAAAATAGCTACTGTGGCACAAATGCCTGAAAATAGTGATGCTGGCCATGAGAGAAAGCTGTTAGAACACACAGTGCATTGCAGCTTGCTGTGTATGGGGCTACGTAGCTGAAGACTACTGGTCAGAGTGCCAATGCAAACCCATGACCACCACCTGCATGTGAGTATCAGAAATGGACGGCAGAACAATGGAAGAAAGTGGCCTGGTCTGATGAGCCACATATATATGGCCGGGTACGTGGGCGTCATTTACCTGGGGAAGAGACAGAAGTAGGATGCACAATAGGATAGATAAGCCAGTGGAGACTGTGTTATACTCTGGGCAATGTTCTGCTGGGAAACTATTGGTCCTGACATTCATGTTGGTGTTACTTTGACACATACCACCTACCTAAAGATCACTGCAGAACATGTACACCTCTTCATGGGAATGGTATTCCATGATGGCAATGGACTCTTTCAGTAGGATAATGTGCCCTGCCACACTGCAAACATTTTTCAGGAATGGTTTGAGGGACATGAAAATGAGTTCAAGATGTTTACTTGTTGAACAAATTCCCCAGATTTCAATGATGTGTGGGTGTGTTTGTGTGTGTCCTGCGGTGGGTTGGCACCCTGCCCGGGATTGGTTCCTGCCTTGTGCCCTGTGTTGGCTGGGATTGGCTCCAGCAGACCCCCGTGACCCTGTGTTCGGATTCAGCGGGTTGGAAAATGGATGGATGGATGATCATCTGTGGGATTTGCTGGAAAAACAAATCTGATCCGTGGAGGCCCCATCTCATAACTTTAAGGACTTAAAGGATCTGCTTGCTAATGTCTTGGTGCCGGATACTGCAGGACATCTTCAGAGGTCTTGTGGAGTCTGTGCCTTGACAGATCAGAGCTGTTTTCGAGGCATGAGGGGGACACACACAATATTAGGCAGGTGGTTTTAATGTTAAGGCTGATCAGTGTAGATTTGCACAGGTAATTTTAATTGTTTTACAAATAGCAACGAGAGGAAAGCGCCAGCATTATTTTTAGTTCTTGTTTGCACTTGCATGGCTTTAATTTTAGGCATCACTTGTGAGCATTAACATGGGTCTGATTATAAATAACAACAGTTTACCTTGTGCACAAAAAAACACTCCAAATTTCCTTTGCTCTTATGCCATGTGCCAGGATCACATTTAAAGAAACTAAAGTTGTAAATTCAAGTGTGGATTCGGTTAAAAAAAAAAAAAAACAAGATCTCCTACAGTTGCAGAAAGCTTTGATTAAAGAAGTATGTGCTGTTGAACACATTTCAAAGAACTGGATTAGAAACAATATTTGAAAAAGCCCTGCAGGCTTGCTGTCTGCCATCAGCGCCTACGTGTGGGGTTTGTGGAGCTCACAGTGAGGTTCATGCTGATTCTGTATGGCTGGTGTTTGCTCCTTCTTAATCTGTCTAGGAGGTACAATTAGACATATTTTCACATGCTTTTACTAATGTAAAGCACCAAAGATCATATTTATAAATGAAGAAAAAGAACATACAAAATCTACCACGTTGAACAAGGCGTACAGAAATAAATCTAAATCTAAAGATGGCACTTAAAACTTTGTTTTCAATAAACGAGCACATATTACAAGAAGGCTGCCATTTAAAATTTTTTATAAAACAATGAGTCCCAATATATCAATTGTATCTTTATATAAGTAAAGTCTTCTATCTGTGGTCATAAAAGATCCCTGGGCAACTTTCAAAAAGGGGACGGTTTATCCCCTGATGGCCTGGCGACATTTTTCTTCATGATCTTGTCCCTTTGGACCCTAATCATCCCCTGTCCCTTACTGGATAACTATCTCTCTCACGGCATCACCACTGGAACAAGAATGGCTGCTGTTGTATCATTTAGGTGGATACTGCAGTGCTTTGAATAGATTAGAAAAGCGATGTATACATTTAGTCAGTCAGTCACTGTCCAACCTGCTATATCCTAACACAGGGTCACGGGGGTCTGATGGAGCCAATCCCAGCCAACACATGGCGCAAGGCAGGAACAAATCCTGGGCAGGGCGCCAACCACCGCAGGGCATACACACACACGCACACACACACACACACATGCACCAAGCACACACTAGGGACAATTTAGGATCGCCACTGCACCTAACCTGCATGTCTTTGGACTGTGGGAGGAAACTGGAGCACCAGGAGGAAACCCACGCAGACACAGGGAGAACAGGCAAACTCCACGCAGGGAGGACCTGGGAAGCGAACCCAGGTCTCCTTAAAGCGAGGCAGCAGTGCTACCACTGTGCCATTGTACCGCCCTGTATACATTTAATTAGTTAATAATAACAATAATAATAATTCATATTATTATTAAAACTAGTTAAAACTCGCTTCGCTCGCCAACCTCCTCAGCCTGCGCTATGCGCCAGCCACTTCACATCTCTGCCGCTCGTGTATAGCAAAAGTTAAACCCCTTATAACATTGCAAGATGCTGAGAAATTAATCCACGCTTTTGTTTTCAGTCGACTAGATTACTGCAACGCTCTCCTCTCAGGACCACCCAAAAAAGACGTCAATCGATTGCAACGAGTGCAGAATGCAACTGCTAGAATCTTAACTAGGGAAAGAAAATCCGAGCACATCCCTCCAGTTTTGATGTCACTACATTTGTTACCCGTGCCATTTACAATTGACTTTAAAATCCTGCTTATAGTTTACAAAGCCTTTAATAATCTCGCTCCATCTTATATTTCAGAATGTCTTACACCTTACACTCCAAATCGTAACCTTAGATCTTCAAATGAGTGGCTCCAAAATCCGTACTAACCCCTACTTTCCCTTCTGTTCTTTATCCGGGTTTCTGGGGTGGTGACCTGCGCCACCACCACCTGATCAAAGCACCATGATGTCCCTACATTGATGGATTAAAGGCCAGAAGTCCACATGACCGTCATCATCAACTTCTTCCAGGAGTACCCTGAATATCATGAGGACTGATTGAGGACATTTATGTTAGGCAGAATGTCTAGAGGAGGCTGGGAGGTCTCATGGCCTTAGAACCCCTGCAGATTTTTTTTTTTTCTCCAGCCGTCTGGAGTTTTTTTTGTTTTTTCTGTCCTCCCTGGCCACCGGACCTTACTTTTATTCTATGTTAATTAGTGTTCCCTAATTTTAATTTTTATTTATTTTGTCTTTTTTCTCTTTCTTCATCATGTGAACCACTTTGAACTACATTATTTGTATGAAAATGTGCTATATAAATAAATGTTGTTGTTTGTGGATTTCACTTTCACCAAACAACAAATCTTTTAATTCTCGCGGATACGCCTATTCATTGGGAAGAAACACTACTTTTCCCAGATGGCAACACGAATTAGACAGATTACAAGTCTCCGACTTAAAGTTTGATCTCTTTTCGCTGTTCCATTATTTCACCGAGTAATAATTTACGTTTGTTTCCACTAATGCGATCTTTACTATTATTTTTTGAAGACTTTCTAATTTTAGTACTTTCATTATGTCTAACCTGCTGTGCATACATGTGTATCGCGCCAAAGTTTTTGAATTCTTTACGATGTTCTACTTTGTCATCTACTCTGTCTTTTATTTCTGGCCCCGGGTGTGGTTAAATCTCTTGGCACAAAGTCTCATCTCGCAGGACATGAAAGAATCTCTGAAAAAGTCATATCTCGTCCCAGGCTAAAAAGTCTTGTCTCGTCCCAGGATTTTTTTATTATAATAGAGAGAAATGGATGGTATGATCATAAATCCTACTCTAGGAATGGATCCTAGATAGTTTTCTGGACATCAGACACAAAATATATTAATGTTATGACAAATAATATTATTACATTCGAAACCCACAGCTTAGCTGGCATGAAAAGGGCATATGATATAGGTTCTGCAACCTGCCATGGAAAAATGCTGCATTGAACTTTCTGGTACACAAAAATAGCATGGAGTGAGAGTGATGTGAACTGTAGCTGGCATCAGATGTCAAACATGCAAATAAGAAAGATGGAGTGATGATTGGTTGGATATGGTCATACTAGAAAATGATAGCAAACATGCATGTCACATTGTGCTATAGCGGGTCCACAGCTCATGTCAAAAGGGCCAGTTTTAAAATGCTTAGCGAGTGGGCGTGGTGGTGTGTGGCTGAGCAGTTCTCGGGGAATTCGTGATACGGCTGATTCTCACTTAAGTGAGAAAGAAAGAAAGAAATGGAGGTTGCAGGAAGCAGTGCGGAGAAAGCCGGAGTGTGTGAGAGAGAGCGAGCGCTCATAGGCAGCTGGACAGTGTGCCCTAGTAGGGTGCTTGGCTGACACCAAGGGCAGTTGGTAGTGGTCGCTCCCGCTGAGCATTGTGAGGAGCGGGAGTGACCAGCAGAAGGATGGCTCGCCATGGAAGACAGCGGGAGTCGGGAGGCTTGGGTGATGGATTCCCCAACGTGAGCGTCCTGGCCATTGGGGAAAAGCCAAGTCTCGGTCTGGAAGGAGCGCATCTGAAGCCAGGGATCGGGAAGCCTCCAGACCAGTTGAGTAGAGAGAAGGTCAGCTGCAGGAAGGGTGACTCCCCTGTTGAGAAGCCTGATGGGAGAAGCAGGGGAGCCACCAGGTAAAAGAAGGCACCAGGCTTTGTTTTTAAAGAGACTGCTTCTAGCCGTCGTTTTAAACTAGTTTTAAAGGATTGTTTTTTTTTCTGTTGTTTTTTAACCTCCACTCAGCACTCATTTTTATGGATTATTTATTTATTGAAGATTTTTCGAGAGACACTGCACTATTTATTTGGACACTGTTTTGATTTGTTGTTTTTAATAAAAGCACTTTGCACTTTTTGCACCATCCCCTTGTTTCATGTTATGCCTCACTGCCAAGTTCATCGGTGACATTACCAACGGTGTCGGATTCAAGGGCTCCCAAAAGCAAGAAGGGAGCATGGAGCAGAACCCGCATCGTCACACACATGGGTTGTACAATGTATGCCATGATATCCGTCACAACAGTCAAATCGACAGTATTCAGCAGCTGAGGAGGCTGGCATTTGCAGGCAAATGCACTGAACTCCATGACAACAGCTGTTCTGTATGTGTGAAATAAAGAATTTCATTAGGTGTCCAAGTTGTTTCCATGTACAAATGTGGTGGTCATCAGCTGTAGAGGGTAAAGAGGACACATTGCTCAGTGTGATCTTAAGATCAGATGACAATGGCAAATGATCAATGGCAGGTATTACAATTAATGCTAAAAATGAAGTTCAATCTCTAAGTCAAAGAACCAAAGAAAACCAAACCAAAGAAGCGTCTGAAGCTTCATCTGGCAGTGTCCTTGAGACTAGCTTCTCTACAGATAGTGGATGCCATTGATGTAAACTTTACATTACATGTTTCTGGGCATGCTACTCCCTGTGTCGCGTTTATACAGTAGATCCTTCCTGTGTACTTTTGTTTTTTCTCCAAGCTACTCCGCATCCCCAGTAATAGAATAGATTGGTAGATTATTAAGAAAGTTTGAACTAGCACCATATGATTGACTGTGGGGGTCTTTAACCCCCTTAAGCTTTAGACCCGAAGGTCACTCGGGCTGTAAAAACAGTGCTAAAAGTGTTAGTCCTGAGTGTCACTTGGGCAACGGTATAGATGTGTCTTGTATAAGACCCGAGGATTACTCGGGCTGTGAAAGTGTCAACAGCGTTAGTGCTGAGCGTTACTTGGGCATGTCTTGTGTAAGCATCAGGCCCAAGCGTTACTTGGGCAACGCTGTAGAAACGTCTTCTCTTAGCCACTCATCGGCAGTGATGACGCAGTGAATCTGTCTTTAGGCAGTGAAATTGAAATGGACAGAGAAACCGAAAGTGGCACTCGCATCACTCACACAAGTAGAGCGTGCTGTTCATATTATTACTATTATTATTACTGTTGTTATTATTATTATTATTATTATTATTATCATCAGTAGTAGTAGTAGTATTATACTTTCTATACTGCTGATGTTGTGCTTTTAGTGTTTTGCACGTTTTACAGTTTTAAAGATGAAATTTAATAAAAAATGTCATTTTTTAAGCCATTTTTTGAGAAAAAAAGTAACACTAAGGAGGTTAAAATGTGCCCTATGGCGTGTGTTGGATCGTGCCTGCCTACTGCTCAGTGCTACAAGGATGAGGTCCAGCTTCCTGTGTCCTCTAACACAAAGAGAATCCTGTGCTAGTTCTATGGCACAGTGTGTTCCAACAACGCCAGATTTCTCTGAAAAGTTCTACGTAATGCAACATTAAAAATGTCTTCCTTTGAGTTGTAGAATCTGTTTTTAGTTTGTGTGTCTGTAAATATATATATGTGTGTGTTTTCTTAAACAGTTGTCAATCAATAGTGAGGTGCGAATGACAAAGGAACCACCAGCTCTCCAGCTAACATGCTTCCATTTAAACCTGTACACATGCATCATGAAGTACCTGTGTTAATACAATGCGTTGAAATAACTGATAGACAAGGAAAGAACTGTGAGGTACAAATCTGTTGCTGACCACAAAATATATAGATAATGTTCTCAGAAAACGAAAAGTCTGTGATGTGATAAAGATTTGTCTTGGGGGATTGAAAGCACTAACAAGCCATATAATTAAATTCCAAGTTTCACTATCTCCTAGGCCAGGCATCTAATTACGAAAAAGGTTGGAGTGAAAACCTTGGAGTGGACCTCCAGAACAGAGTGGAGTACGCCTGGCATATTCAGTATAGTTATCCTTCATTCTTTGTGGGGCATTATGCTTCAAGACCTATTGTAAAAAGGACAACAACCATCCTCATCCCATGGCACAAAAGCCTCTCCGTAAAATCAAACCAACATATTGCTGTAATATGCACTGTGGTGCAGTGTTTGGCACTGCCCTTTACCCCTTAAGGACAACATTATACTTAATAAAAACTAAAATAAAAGAAATTAATAAAAAGTCTTGCTTAATAAAAAGTCACAAGAATACTAAATAAAATTCTCCATAAAAATCGAATTCACATCTTATTAGCTTATATGAATTACGATGTGAATCCTTTTCAGTGTGGACTTGGCATGTTCTCATTGCATCTGTGTGGGTTTTTTTTCTGGGCAGTCCATGATACAAGTAGGTTTTGAACTGCCATAATACTGACTGGAAGTCAGACACGCTATCATTTGTGCTATTCATTTCATGTGTAAACTCTAACCTTTTCCGGAAACGCGCTCATGATAATGTGTTGTTATTTCGGAGTTGAGAACTCAGTAGTAAACATGCAGACAGTTATGTAGCACAAGTGCACTGAGGTAATGTCCCTAAATCCACATCAGCTGAAAAACTGATGCCAGCTTATGCAAGTGGCTGCCTGTAATGTCTTGGGATATTTTGAATTACTTTATTTCATGCCTCAGAGTTGGCACACCTAAGCATAACAATACCTTAGGTGTACTAAAGTAAGTAAAGTCCCTGTCCTCCCAGTTAAAATCCAGGCATTTATTTCTTGTTTTTTCAATGTGCAACATAAACAAAGGCAAGTACCGCTTTATGTTAGTCCTTGTTATGTTGTTGGGTGTTGTGCAAACAGCGGGGTGCTCAGGTACCAGGTAGGGCTATGCAGCCACACCAAAGGCATTTTGTGGAGGCTAAGGATTTTATATCACTTTTCAGCATATTGTGTGAGAAAGCTTGGGTATTTACTAGCATCTCAAGTACAGTCTTAAGTAGGCTTTGTCCTTCAGATTTGTGCATCTGTGCCACCACAATGAACCTCTTTGTTATCGGTGCACAATGCACCAGAGTAGCTATTTCACATTTGATCAAAGATAATATCCAATATAGTCACCTGGAAAAATAGAGCAGTGCAGTTTCAAATATTGCAGAAACTGCATGCCGTGCAACCACCTGCTGACCTACAGAATACGCTGGCTATGAACGGTCTAAATTTCAAACTGCATGGCATTCAGTTGTGAAAAGCAACCCACAGCAGCACAAAACAAGTCTGCAAACAAAAAAAATGAACGTTGCTCATTGCCACGTGGACTGTCTACCCTTGACTTGGAAAGCTCTACATGAAGGTGTGTGCATATATTCCAAAAATTGGCCACACCCAATTTCCTGCATAGAATAAATACAAAACATCAGTTTTCTCCAATTTGTCATGATTAAAATTACTTTTAGTTAGGATGGATTTTTCTGAACCTCATGGCCATGAGACTAATCTATTACTGAAACCGTTTCTCTTTACGTTGTCTGCAAAATAGCCAAGAATTTCTCGTCAGTCAGTGAGTAAATAAGTGACATGGTGCTTGATATACATATTTATATACAGTACATATTTATACAGTAAATATATTTATATGAGTTTGGCAGAAGAACAAATTGATGGAATAATGCATTTAAGCACTTGAACAAAACAGGAGCATTCACAAAATGTACATGGCTTAATGACTTCGGCTTTGCTTGTTAGATGTTATGAGCTAATTCCTTTATCATGCATGCATTCTGTGTAACAGTGCAAAAGCAATACAACTCGGAGTCCTGCCACATGCAAATGTTCGCTGACGACACTGCTATAATGGGCTGCATCAGGAGTACAGGAACCTTATCAAGGACTTTGTTAAATGGTGTGACTCAAACCACCTACAACTGAACACCAGCAAAACCAAGGAGCTGGTGGTGGATTTTAGGAGGACCAGACCCCTCATGGACCCCGTGATCATCAGAGGTGACTGTGTGCAGAGGGTGCAGACCTATAAATACTTGGGAGTGCAGCTGGATGATAAATTGGACTGGACTGCCAATACTGATGCTCTGTATAAGAAAGGACAGAGCCGACTATACTTCCTTAGAAGGCTGGCGTCCTTCAACATCTGCAATAAGATGCTGCAGATGTTCTATCGGACGGTTGTGGCGAGCGCTATCTTCTACGCAGTGGTGTGCAGGGAAGGCAGCATAAAGAAGAAGGGACACCTCACGCCTGAACAAACCGGTGAGGAAGGCAGGCTCTATTGTAGGCACGGAGCTGGACAGTTTGACATCTGTGGCAGAGCGACGGGCACTGAGCAGGCTCCTGTCAATCATGGAGAATCCACTGCATCCACTGAACAGTATTGTGATGATGCAGGTCCGCTCCATGCTCCCAACGTCCTTATGGGAGCTCTGAACCCAACACCGTCAGTAATATCACCGAGATGAGCTGACAAATGAGAACAAATCTCACATGAAACCAGGGGATATATCCAAAAAGTGCATAAGTGCTTTTATTAAAACAACAAACAGTATCCCAATAAAAGTGCAGTGCCTCAGTTTCTTCAATAAATAAATCCATCATAAAACAAGTGTCCAGTGAGGATAAAAACCATAAATAAATAAATCCTTTAAAATACGAGGTTAAAATGCAGTATTTAAAATGCAGTCTCTCTCTCTTTACTGTCCGGCCCACCTCCGTCTCTCTTTCTCCCCGGCTCACCCATTGCTGCATCAGCTGGCGGATACCCCACAGCCACGAGCTCCTTCTGCCAACCTCCGTCTTGGCCTCCTTACGGACGTCACTGCCAGACCGTCCGAGGTCGGCTCTCCTCCCTTCATCTTTTGCGCTCTCGCAGTCACTCTTTAGATCCCTTGGGAGGACACCTGCTCTGCTCACCCCACTCCAATAGAACATTCAGTGGGGCAAACTAGCCCCTAGAGCGCCACAACCTAACACTCCTTCGCGGGGCCCCAGCTCGTGCTGTCTCCTCCTTACAGGTGGCCAGATCGTAGCTGCTAAGACGGCTCTTTGCGTCTTCTAACCTCTTTCTCTCCGATTCATCTATCTCTATTCCCCCATCCTGGTGTCGGCCTGTATAAATACACCCCTGCGCGCCTCTGTGGGCGCAGAACCTTAATCACACACCACAGGAAACCAATGAGGCAATCGAGAACAACCGCACTCACACATGCAGGTGCGACTCACTCCAACTACCCCATTAACCCACCGAGGTCTTGCAATCGCGCCGACGGAGAACGGCACGGCTATACGGATTTAAAACATGGCCTTTATTGGAAGCCGCGGACCCGCTATACCACAAGTATCATCTCCAAACAGAGGAGCAGCTTCAGCGACATACTGCTGTCACTGTCCTGCTCCACTGACAGACTGAGGAGATCGTTCCTCCCCCAAACTATGCGACTCTTCAATTCCACTCGGGGGGGTAAACGTTAACATTATACAAAGTTATTGTCTGTTATACCTGCATTTTTATCAATCTTTATTTAGTTATTTTTTTATCAGTATGCTGCTGCTGGAGTATGTGAATTTCCCCTTGGGATTAATAAAGTATCTATTTATCTATCTAAAAAGTCAAATCTTGTGAAGCTAACCTCAATGAATTACAATATACTGTTTGCGTAAGACATGTCATGGGATAATACACAAAGGTGTAACCCCCCACCCCCAGAAGGTCAACATACCCCTTCTAAAGCAATACAGGTGTTTACATATTATAATATTGCCTACCTTTCTAACTGGCACCAGAGCACTGAAAAAGGAAAATGGATAATCTGCTATCAAATGGAAAGAATACTGTAGATACCTGTAGACCGCAAAATATCCATGGGCAGCTGCAGGAAATGCCATCTACTGGGCCTAATGGTGATCCTTTAGCCTGGATATTGTCTGGACATGACTTTTAAGTACTCTCTGGACTGAGTAGGACTGGGAAGGACTTGAAGTTGGAAGAAGACAAATGACAGCTGTCTGCCAGGAAGGAAGATTGGCCAGATGAATAAAATTAAGAGAAACAAAGAGGGGGAAGAAGGGAGAAATGGACAGAGAGGAAAGGGAGTGGAATTGAGAAAACTGTGAGACGTCAAGCAAATGCTAAAGTTACTAAAGCCTGCCCATCTGAGAATGCTTTTATAGGTAGGTAGGTAGGTGGTGATATTCTTCTGATACCCAAGTGCAGTGGCTTTTGTGTGTTTGTATGAAAATGTCCTATAGAAATAAATGTTGTTGTTGTTGTTGTTGTTTTTATTTTAATCAATTTCACAATCAATGTACCATGCTTACATTTATTTGATCTCCTTGTTTAATTATCTGGCCAACAAACTCATACATTTTTGTATTGTTCACAACAGCCCTGGGGTGGTACGGTGAGTAAGAAAATGACATGACAATAGCTTTAAATGTGGTATTTCAGAATTTATTAGAGTAGAAGAATAAAAAAAGGACAGAACCCTAAACAAGCAGATCAATTAAAATTAAAGAATAAAGTACTGATTGTGAAACTACAGTACTTGGAATAAAAACCTGCAGACATGAGACTCCCCGAGGACGCCAGTGCATTTACAAATGACTGCTCTTTCATCTCAGAGACACCACTATGGCTGGAGTGGTGGGGAGGAGACTCCTGGCTCTAAATAGCTCAGCCAGTGCTGCTCCTCCTCTCATAAAGAGCTCAAAAGATAAGATAACACAGCCTTGACTTGGTTTGCAGCTTTCATATTTTCTGGCTTGTTGATCATGATCGAGCCAGCCTTAATGATTGTACGCACAATATTTATTATCCCCTCACACAGCTTGAGTTTTTTTTTTCCAGTGGTTCTACAGTTATCCTGATAAACAGAGTTCAAGGGAGAACAACTTCCCAAAAACATACGGTTAGCAGTGCCACTAAACCGTAGTAAACTGGAGATTTATTACTGGGCTTCAGAACTATGCAACATTCACTTTTGAGGGAAATCGTTTTGAAGCACCGCACCTAAGACTGTTCTTCTTGTCGCTGTGTGCTTTTGTTAAAAAGAAATGAGCAGGCGCAAGCTAGCTGAAACCGCTATGACATAATCAGCCGATCAGCTACAAACAACTCTGATTACTTGCCATGTTGTTGGAGGACTTATAGAGAAGTTTAACGATACTCGCACAGGTAATTAACATGATAACAAATCCCAAATGTATGACAAGGTGTTTAACAATATCTGTTTTCCATTCATCCATCACTAATCCAGGCCCCAGCAGCAACAACGAGAGAAGATGAAAACCAGTCCTGGATATGCCACCAGTCCATCACAGGGCACATTCATACACACACCTACACTGATGGAGATATAGCGACAATGTGCTAACCACACAGAAGCACTTCCTGGGCCCAGCATGGTATCTGGGCTTTCTTCTTACCTACTGATTATGAATTCAGCTGGCATTTAGTGAGTAAACATAGTCAGTCATGAAACCAGAAATATTTGCATGACACCTTTACATATTTTTCAGTAATAGAAATCCATCCAACCCGCTGAATCCGAACACAGGGTCACGGGGGTCTGCTGGAGCCAATCCCAGCCAACACAGGGCACAAGGCAGGAACCAATCCCGGGCAGGGTGCCAACCCACCGCAGGACACACACAAACACACCCACACACCAAGCACACACTAGGGCCAATTTAGAATCGCCAATCCACCTAACCTGCATGTCTTTGGACTGTGGGAGGAAACCGGAGCGCCCGGAGGAAACCCACGCAGACACGGGGAGAACATGCAAACTCCACGCAGGGAGGACCCGGGAAGCGAACCCAGGTCCCCAGATCTCCCAACTGCGAGGCAGCAGCGCTACCCACTGCGCCACCATGCCGCCCAGTAATAGAAATATTTTCTAAAATATAATTTGCTCTTTTTTTGGAGGTTTCTCCAAGTCAATAATAATAATAATTTGTTCATCCCTTGCTGTAAGCGCTGGGAGCCATAGCCTACTCTTGATAGATGTTAATGATATCACTTCATCACGGGGTATGTTCATGTACACGTACACACTTATTCATACTGGGAAAGTTTGCAATTAACTCAAAATGCACAAAGGGAATATACAAACTTCACACAAACGGGTTGCCCTAGGAATTGTAGGCACTGCTAACGCCTCTGTTACCATATTAATTTACAGTGTAGGTAACATATCTGTTACTGTGTCATTATAGCTATATGTTGGATGATGGAATGTAAGTAGCTATTTTAATTCCACCTGACACTACATTGCTAACTCTGCCAGATAAAATGTCTTTCCTTTATGTACATACTAAGACATTGCTATATTCTTCATTGATCACCGTGTGGTTTGGATCATGGCAGTGCAGTGCTGGCCATGTTTTTCCCATATAAAGTGACTTTGGAATAAATAATTGTTGACTCTTTGGACTCATACCAATGTTCTAAGCCCACATTTGTCTGTAGCCAGATGTGTTTTGTGACACAATCACATATTTCTGCTTTCAGTTACAAGCACTTGTAAGAAGATTGCATTGGTCGTGCTCTACTGAATGTGCCTATAAAAACACCAATGTGACACGCAACACGTAAGCACATCTGTGTTGGAAACTGCAATGCATAATATAATAAAGGCATAACTAGTAGTGATGTGCAATGAACAAACAAACTAGTTCTTTTATACTTGTCTTGGCCTCTGAACAAACGTACTGGTTCAAAGACATTAAAGAAATGTTTTTGAGGCATATGCAGTGCATGTTACGTTTATAATCGGTATAATCTTAACTTCACTTAAATGGCTGCTGTCTTTGGGAATAGTCAATCCATAAACTTTCAACAAAACGTTCATGACGACAATGACTCAATGACTGACTTGGTAGATCACAACAATTGATTGGTTCACTCTGACTGAGTGACAATGACCGTCTCGGTACACTGACTGATTGAATGAACCATTACGCCCCCTACTGCTATGGAGAACCATTGCAAGTTCCTTCACGAAATACAGATAAGAGACTCGCAGTACATTGAATTGCAGTTCAGTACACTGATGATTTATGTAAGGGAGATTGCATCAGAAGGGACGGGATATAAAAGAAGGACATGGCTTCCTAAATATAAAGAAAAACATAGTATGAGCATTTGTTGCATTTGGATAAAAAATGCCTACTTTATTAAATTAATTAAGGTTTTTAAATCAATGACATTTTTTTATTTTACAGCACTTAACGTGTGTTCTGAGATTTTTTAAGTAGGGAAAACAGATGTTTCGAGGTAAGGTTGTTATGTTTACTAATCCTGATGCCAGGGAATGGCAACATCTTGCATGTTGATTAGCACATGCAAGTCAGAATTCACTTTATTATGTACGAATGACAATAATGAGCCTATAAACCTGCTAGAAATTCCTTGCATTATAAGGTGGCATTTGAAAGCCAAGCATTGGACTCACACACCCTTCAATTTGTGTCTCCTAGGATATAAGAAGCAGCTGAATAAATAACAGTTCTGAATCTTAACATTAGGAGAAATATTTACCAGAATTCATGGGATGCAGTATAGAATTTCAAAGGTTTATTTTTATAGGACAGACCTGAAGGAGGTTTTTAACTGAAACTGAAATCCTTGCCGTTAATGATACTCTTGGGTCATTTATTAGTTTCAGATCAGACACACAGGGCCAATTCTACATTATGCCAAGATAAATATATTGCAAACTATGTTTTAGTGACCCTTTTCCAAAATATGGAAACATTTTCAGTATAGTGAGATAATCAAGAGAGGTTCCAGCCCCTTGTGATCTTATATTGCAATAAGCAGGTTTAGAAAATAATAGTTTTACATATCAACTTCTCTGCCTCCATTTTTGAGATGTATTATTTTTTTCAACTCAAGAAATAAAGTAAAATAATATATAGATTTTCACTAAATGTTTGCATTAAAATATAAACTGCAGGGTGCTTCTAGCATTCTTCCATGATGAATATAGTAAAATGAGTTTCGGACTCCAGGTGTCCTTTTGACTGCAAGGAAGCACACTGATTGGATATACTCAGCACATCCTAAAGGGTCATGGTGAATTATTCTTGGGCCCTGCCATGTCAGAGTGAGTGAAAACTCCAAGCTTTAGAACATTTTGAATAGTTTAAAGTCAATGAATACCTTTATGTATGAGGGTATATCAAAAAGTAAAGGCAACTTGAAAATTACGTAGTAACCGTAACAGATAGAAGCTGATGCAATACAACACTTTCTCGATGGCTTATGGGTAGTTTGAACTAACACAGAAAGTCTGCTGTAAGTCTAGTTGAAACCAAGGTAAAGTGAACATGGACTGTGTGCTGCGGGATTGCACCATTGTTAAACAATGTGCCATAGTGAGATTTCTTTGGGCAGAGGGAGTGAATTCTGTGTCCATGTTCATTTGACTGCAGTGAGGCCTAAAGGTAAAGTGGTTAAACTAGAATTCTCATCTTGCAGACTTAACTACCATGGTGACTCCCTAGCATATCTGTAGCAAGCTACTTAACCTGATTGTGATATTTACTATAACACATATTGGCACAGGCTTTCAGCAGAAAAGCTGCTATAGAATTTAATGTTTGTTGGATATATTTTAACTTACAATTCCTATTGACATTTTGTTTAACACTTTTTGCACAAAGACATCCTTTAATTGATTTATCAGATCTGCTTTTTCCATTAGACGGTTGTGGGGAGGAAAAGGCTACTTTAGCAGCACCACGTACTAGATATGGGTGGCCATGTCAGACCTTCCATAGACACAGTCACTCATACTGGGTTGATTTAGTACATCCATTCAATATGACACACATGTTTAGGATGTGGCCAAACACCAGAGAAAACCCATGCATGTGAAGAACATGTAAAGTTCATGTAAACTAGGACAATGCCAGGAAACAATTGCAGGTGTCCTGAGCTATGGGTAGCATATTCAGCTACAGTACCAATATTTGATCTTGCACAACACTACTCAAACTTAAACTCAAGAAAATATTAAATATACTTCTTAAATGAAATTAACTCCAACAGACATCTTGTGGGCTTACCACCTGCAAAATGAAGGCTGAGGGTCAGGTGTAATGCCAGTTTAGTGGCAAACGGTGGCTGGAAAGACCTAGATGGACTAGTCCCTAGCATTAGAGACTGACTTTGGGAACTTGGGATATTATCTCTCTGGCAGGGAAGGAGTGCGAGCTGGTGCAGGAGTTGTAAATGTACCAGCTAGATATAGTTGGTATCACCTCCATACATAGTATGGGTTCTGGAAATAATTATCGATTGGCGTGGTCTCTCTAACAATGTAGTTCCCTTGTGTGAAAGCCCTCGGGCAGGTATGGAGATATCAAAAGCCCCTGGCTGCGGGCTATGCAACTGGAGTTCTCTCCAGTTGAGGAGAAGGTTGCTTCAACGCAGTTTTGAGTCACAGAGAGGAAAACTCTGACTGTTGTTTGTGCACATGCACCAAACAGCTGTTTGGAGTACTCAGCCTTCTTAGAGAAGATAGGAGAGGCGCTTGAAAGGGTGCCGTCCACTAACTTGGTAGTTTTCCTGGATAACTTTAATTCTCACATTTGGAATGATGCAGATACCTGGAGGGGTGTGATTGGGGGGATTGGCCTGCTGGATCTGAACCAGCATGGTGAGTTGTTATTGCATTTCTGTGCTAATTATGGACTATCCACAACAAACATCATGTCTGATATACAAGAATGCTCATAAGTGTACCTGGTACCACAGCACCTTAGACTGAAGGTTCATGATATACTTTGTAGTTGTGTCATCTGTCATGAGGCCATACGTTTTGGACACTTGGGTGAAGAGAGGGGCAAACCTGTGATCTGATCACCACCTGGTAGTGAGATGGATTTGAAGTGAGGGGCATATACTAGATAGAGTAGGGAAACCTAAAAATGCAGTTAGGGTTGCCTGGGAATGTCTAGCTGAGGCTTCTGTTTGTGATGAGTTCAGCTCCAATCTTCAAAAGAATGTCTACCATGTGCAGAGTGAGGTCGAGGCTCAGTTGTGAAAGTGGCTGATAAAAGCTGTGGTCTTAAAGCAGTCAGGTCATCTTATGGTGCCAATGCTAAAACCTGATGGTTGACGCCAAAGGAAAGCAAAGCTGTCAGACTGAAGGTAGCCTCCAGGGAAATGCTCTTTGTGGGATCTCCTGACTCAATTAAGAGGTACTGACAGGCTATTAAAAGGACTGCTGCAAAAGTAATTGTGGAAGCAAAGGCTCAAACATGTGAAGAGTTTAGAGATGACATGGAAAAAGATTGCTGGATGGCATCTAGGTTGTTCTGACCAACTCTTCGATGCCTCAGGAGAGAAAAGCGTGACCTGGCCCACACTGTGTTAAGCAGGGATGGGGAGGTGCTGAGCAGTGGAAGGAACACTTTGAGGAACTCCTCAACGTGGTGGACATGCCTTCCTACCAGTAGGTTGAATTGGACAAGTTCGGTTAGGGGGTCCCATCACTGTTGCCAAAGTCATGATGGTTTTTTGAGGACTCTGTAGTGGTTAGGCTGCTGTGGTGGATGAAGTCCATCTGGAGATGTGGAAAGCGCTGGACATTGTTGGAATAGTGTGGCAAATGCATATATTCAATTTTGCATGGAAGGTGGGTAAAGTACACTTGGAATGGCAGACTGGTGTGACATTCCCCATATTTAAAAAAAGGGGAGCAGAGGTTGTGTTCCAACTACAGAGGGATCCCATATCTCAGCCTCACAAGGTAAGGCATATATGTAAGGGTGCCGGGAATGGAGTTATTCCTCTGATAGTGCAACCAATGATACAGGAGGAACAATGTGGATTCCATCCTGGTCACAGAAGAACAGACAAGCTTTTCTCCCTCGCTCAGTTACTGGAGGGTGCATAGGAGTATGATAACCCAGTATACATGTGTTTTGTAGATTTGGAAAGAGCATACGACGGTGTCCCATGGGATTGTTGTGGGAGGTGCTGCAAGAATATGAGTAACATGGGCGCTCTTGAGAGCTATCCGTTCCCTATATGAATGTAATTAGAACTATGTCCAAACACTTGCCGTTAAATTGGATTCATTCACTGTGGGTGTTGGACTCGGTCAAGGCTGTGCCTCATCACTGTTCCTGTTTATGGCTTTTATGTGCAGCCGAGGATGTAAAAGTGTTCAGTTGGGGAGGCTAGGGGTAGCACTGTTGCTCTATACAGATACTGTTGTCTTCTTTGCCTCATCTGACTGTGACCTTTGGCATGTACTTGAGTGAAGTGGCAGAGATGAGGATCAGCATCAAGTCTAAGGTCTTGGTTCTCTCTCCAGGTGAGGGTGGAACAACTGCCCTTAGCAGAGGATTTCAAGTATCTTGGGATCTTGTTCATGAGTGACGGAAAGAGGAAAACGTGAGAACAAGAAGTGGATTGAAGCAGGGCCAGCTGTTTTGCAGGTGCAATACCAGTCTGTAGTGGTGAAGTGGGAGTTAAGTCTAATGACAAAGCCCTCGGTTTACCAGTCAATCTACACCCAAGTCCTTACTTATGGTCATGGGCTGTGGGTAATGAACGAAACAATGAAAGAACGAGATTGCAAGTACAAGCGTGAGAAGTGAGGTTTCTTTGCAGGGTGGCTGACATACCTGTAAGGTGAGAAGCTCATTGATTCAGGATAGCCTCAGAGTACAGTCACTGCTCTTCTGGTTTGTGAAGAGTCAGTTGAGATGTCATAAGAATACCCCATCCTAGAGGTGTCCCAGGCACATCCCAATAGGTGGAGA
Source organism: Erpetoichthys calabaricus (assembly GCF_900747795.2). Lineage (NCBI taxonomy): Eukaryota > Metazoa > Chordata > Cladistia > Polypteriformes > Polypteridae > Erpetoichthys > Erpetoichthys calabaricus. Next base: position 195,597,732 of record NC_041397.2, read on the forward strand.
CCCTGCAACAGATCCAGGACATGCTAGGGGGATTATATCTCTGGGCTGGCTCGGGGATGCCTGCGAATTCCTCAGGAAGAGCTGGTATCCATAGCTGGGGATAGGGAGATTTGGACTGACCTACATGGCCTGCTGACACTGCAACCCACACCAGGAAAAGTCGATGGGAAAATGAGAGGAGATAACTCCCATAGGAGTGGATAAAATCTAATGGGGTGAATATTCTCATTTTAACTTTGTGTTGCATTAAGAGTTTTACCTTCAAGGTAAGGCAGGTACTTCATATAAAGGAGGTAAGTTTTTAAGGTAAAGTAGTAAAACTCACTGATCAAGGTTCTGGAAAATATGCGACCTGTTGCATGTTGAATAACTCATACAAATATTTAACTGTGCTCTGCACAGTACATACAATGTACAATGGAGCGGCTGCTGCTTCACCACCTGAGGCCACAGGTACGCCACGCCCTCGACCTTCTGCAGTTCGCATACCAGGAGAAGGTGGGAGCAGAGGATGCCATCATCTATATGCTACACCGATCACTCTCCCACTTAGACAGAGGCAGTGGTGCTGTAAGAATTATGTTTCTAGACTTCTCTAGCGCTATCAACACCATCCAACCTCTGCTCCTTAGGGACAAGCTGACAGAGATGGGAGTAGATTCATACCTAGTGGCATGGATCGTGGACTATCTTACAAACAGACCTCAGTATGTGCGTCACGGGAACTGCAGGTCTGACATTGTGGTCAGCAACACAGGAGCGCCACAGGGGACTGTGCTTTCTCCGCTCCTGTTCAGCCTATACTGTATACATCGGACTTCCACTATAACTCAGAGTCCTGCCACGTGCAAAAGTTCGCTGACGACACTGCTATCGTGGGCTGCATCAGGAGTGGGCAGGAGGAGGAGTATAGGAACCTCATCAAGGACTTTGTTAAATGGTGCGACTCAAACCACTTACACCTGAACACCAGAAAAACCAAGGAGCTGGTGGTGAATTTTAGGAGGCCCAGGCCCCTCCTGGACCCCGTGATCATCAGAGGTGACTGTGTGCAGAGGGTGCAGACCTATAAATACCTGGGAGTGCAGCTGGATGATAAATTGGACTGGACTGCCAATACTGATTCTCTGTGCAAGAGAGGACGGAGCTGGCTATACTTCCTTAGAAGACTGGCGTTCTTCAACATCTGCAGTAAGATGCTGCAGATGTTCTATTGGACGGTTGTGGCGAATGCCCTCTTCTATGCAGTGGTGTGCTGGGGAGGCAGCATAAAGAAGAAGGACGCCTCACACCTGGATAAACTGGTGAGGAAGGCAGGCTCTATTGTAGGCACGGAGCTGGACAGTTTGACATCCGTGGCAGAGTGACGGGCACTCAGCAGGCTCCTGTCAATTATGGAGAATCCACTGCATCCATTAAACAGTGTCATCTCCAGACAAAGGAGCACCTTCAGCAACAGACTGCTGTCACTGTCCTGCTCCTCTGACAGACTGAGGAGATCGTTCCTGCCCCAAACTATGCGACTCTTCAATTCCACTCGGGGGGGTAAACAGTAACATTATTCAAAGTTATTGTCTGTTTTTACCTACATTTTTATTACTCTTTAATATTGTTTTTTTGTATCAGTATGCTGCTGCTGGAGTATGTGAATTTCCCCTTGGGATTAATAAAGTATCTATCTATCTATCTATGTATGTATGTACAGTGCATCCGGAAAGTATTCACAGCGCATCACTTTTTCCATATTTTGTTATGTTACAACCTTATTCCAAAATGAAATAAATTCATTTTTTACCTCAGAATTCTATACACAACACCCCATAATGACAATGTGATAAAAGTTTACTTGAGGTTTTTGCAAATTTATTTTAAAAAAAAAACTGAGAAATCACATGTACATAAGTATTCACAGCCTTTGCTCAATACTTTGTCGATGCACCTTTGGCAGCAATTACAGCCTCAAGTCTTTTTGAATATGATGCCACATAAGGCTGTAACATAACAAAATGCGGAAAAATTGATGCGCTGTGAATACTTTCCGGATGCACTGTATCTATCTATCTAAATGACAATATGGAATGTATGAACCTATGAGTAAGGGCCTCACAGTAGCAGTAGATTAGTGCCTCCCTGAGTTCAAAAGTCACACATGCATTGTTTGTGTGGAGTTTTCACTTTTATATATATGAGTTTTTTCTTATTGTACTCCATTTTCTCTCCGACATCCAAAAATACCTACTGGTTAAGATAACTGGTAATTTTAAATTGTCCCCATGTGGGTAGGAGTTTGCATGCAAGGGTCATGTGATGTGGGTGCTCTGTTCAGGGCTGACTCCTACCTTGACTCTGAGAAGTTTAAATTTGCTCAATCCACATAACATAAGCCTATAATAGCCCAGAAAGGCAAACGTCAGGCCTAGATAGGATACTAGTCCAAACTACAGTATGCACATACATGAGGGAATTACAGACATTAATTACCCTAAATTGCATGTCAAAAATGTGTGGACACAAGGATAACATGCATGTTCCATCCGGACAGTGACCTCACCTACAATTGTAAAGCTGGGAAGAAGATGGGCTACCAACTGCACTACTGAGCCACCCAATTTACAACAGATGAGCCATTTATAATCAAGCTAGTTTCTGTAAGCTGAGTTCCTGCAAGTAAATGGACATAAAAAGAGGAAGCATCCAAACACCACACATACAACCTGGGAACGCATATGTTTCTGAAAAGCTGCAGTATGAATGTTAAAGAGGAGACTCAGAAACAGACAAAGGGTTTGTGCTCAGGATAGCACGTGTCCCTGATGTGAATGAACTCTTCAGGCAAATCGAACATAAAGGCTCTCAAATACCTAGTGTACTCAGAGTGAAAATGTCAGGCTGAAGATGACAGCATGGCAAACCACTTCATTAGCTTAACATATGAAGACATGTAGCACAGCGTCAATGCTGACAATCCAGCGTAAAGTCTTCAGTGGCGTTATGAACAGCTTGTAATCATTGTTTACCAAGTGATATACCACTGAGAAGCAAATCGCCAAATCCTGTTCTGCTAACCATTCAGGCATCCTGAAACTCCTTTTCTATAAATACTTTTTGAGGCATCAACATGGACAAAGGTTAGAGAGACAAGTGGTGCATTTGTGCTGGGGTGTTTGGTACTAGGATATAACAAATAAGGGATGGAAATACCTGTTAGGCCTGGTCAATGAGCCCAGCACTACAGTAAACTAAGTGAAATAAACATTCACTATAGCATGCTAGTACGCAGTTCATTGACATGGGATATAAGGCCTTACTTAATACCAAAGCACAGCAATAAACAAAGACAATAAATCCGTGCCACTGAAGTAAAAGCATCTGTTGAAGAAACTGTAAAAATTTGAAACAGGATACATGGCTACTTAAGTAAGAGTGTCATTGAAAATAAAAGCTGTCAAAGTGAAAGGGTGCCACTAAATCCTTCTTAGTTTGCAACTCAATCTATAAATTGGTTTTGTAGCTGGTCCCACCCTACAGCCATTAACACTTACAGCACATACAGGAACTGCAGACAACAGGAATAATTGAGGAGGAAATGTTCTGAGTTACTCACCACTCACTGGCCAGCCCAAGACTGCCTTCCTGCTGATAATTAGCGCCTTGCCTTATTTCAGCTACGACCATAAACATATTGTGGCCCAATGGCTCCACTCTGTTTATTTACATTACAGGATAGGCAGTAAAGGTTGATCAAAGATGACAAATAAGCATGAGCTCTGTTCAACACATTAGATGAATATGGCAAGCCAAATTAACATTTAGAGATATCTCAAATTGAATTGAAGATATCTAAAAATGCATCTCTTTCAATGCATTTTATATCGCAAATACAGTTTGAGATATCTGAAAATAACTTCCTGTGCATTTCGAGTTATCTCAAATACATTTTCAGATATCTTACAATAATTTTCTCCACGTTTCACAATGTCAATGCTCATTGTGGGCTACACAGATAACACTCCCTGCCATGTAATAAATCACTCTAAAGCACATAAGACAGTCTAAGAAAAAGCTATGGTTATGGTCAAAGGCAGAAAATACATTCTACATCACCAAGCATTTGTGTATTTTTTTTTTTCTAAGATAAAATTCACATCTTGCCATCTTATACGTATCCGGTTAAATTTGTTGAGAACAGCACTCAGGGTTCCCACTCTTTTTAAGGAATCATTTTCCAGGACATTTCCAGGAGCTTTTTCCGGAAATTCATGACAGGATCTGGTCATACAGTCATACACTTTAGTCGCAGGCTTAACACCATTTTAATTTCTCTTTGATTATGCAGGGACTTAGTGTCACCGATATGCTAAATTACATAAAGGCAACACCAATTAATGCACTGATGTATAATGGAGTTGTTTGACCTCTTTTTGTTACACACTGTTTTAAACTGCAAAACTCTTTTAAAGATATAAATGCCTCTTGGATTGTGGAAAACTATCCAAACACTGACATATACTGAGCAATTCCATAATGTTCAGTATAGAGCTGTTGATGACACCATCAAATAGGCTACCATAGTGACCTAATTTCAGTAAAAATTACTTGCATATTACATATTATGTCATTGTTTGTATCAAATAAATTTATGTACAATGTTTGTATTAAACAAAACTGCATAAAGCCAATTTATTGCCTATATCATGTGTATGATGCCTATAACACTAATATATGCAACAATTGGCACGCGCCAAAACAAAGTCAGAGTTAACTTTCAACTGGTAGCTTTACTGGGAATACAGCAGCTGTAGAATTTAGATAAGTCAACGACAAAGATTATAATAAAAAACTTATCTTTGTGGGAAAAGAAGCAAAATACATCCATTTTAAATCACGATAGCCTTGCCATCAATTCCTGAGTTGAAAACTTGGTTAAACTAGAAAGAATACTAGGAACAAAGGATAAGAGCCTGAACTCCAGTATATTGGAAAAAAAAAAAAACAATCTATAAGTCACTGTAGTGTAACCTATGAAAAAGGCATCTGGTGTAGGCCTAGGTTTAGAAACAATGCTGGTGTTGCTCCTTGAGGTCTGATAAAACTGCATCCAGACCGATGACCTCTTTCTTTTTTTCAGCAACACTTTTACAATAGGCATTAGATTTTGTGAGCAGTGTAAAGTCCTGTTTTCTCTCAGCCTTCTCTGCCATTGCATCTGCTTCTTCTTGCATTGCCTCAATGCTAGTGATTATTTTCTGTCTCTTTGCTGCCACTTTTGTGATTTCAGAGCGGAGCTCTTCTCTTTGCTTGTCATTTTCAGTTTCCTTTTTCTTCTTTTTTTCATCATCAAGGTATTAGACATATCACATCCTGGCATTTCTGCAATGCTGCAAGAGGGGCTTTGGCAATACTCCATCAAATGAGCCACCAGTCAAAGAATCATTTATAAATATAATTGCCTATACATGTCTCAGTAGGTGGAGACATTGCGCAGCAGAGGCCACGACCTAGCTCAGCTGTCATCATATCTAGACTTACGAACAGCAAGCTGTTTCAAACAGAAAAATTAAAAAGCGAAAACAGAAATAAAATTCCAGGACAAGAAAGATTATTTCCAGGACATTTGGCCATTTTGATCAGTTTCCAGGTCTGGAAAATAACCCTCAAAATTTTCAGGTTTTCCAGGACGCGTGGGAACCCTGAGCACTGCTGGAAAAACAGAACAAAGACATGTGGAAGACCTTGTGTGAAAGTATCCAACAACCCAGCATGTGAGTTTCAAAAAAAGAGTATGCAATGTTCAAAATGTTGTTTGCGATCCTATTGAGTGTTTTCACTTCATGCTTATAGTAAAACAATTTTTGTTATCTGTCGTTGCCCAAAGAAGCCACATTTCTTTTGTTGGGTAGTCTGGGGCAGTTACATGGCAGCACATACAGCATTTGCTTTATCTACCCTGTTATAGACGTGAAGTATACTAAAAAGTACTTCATCTCTCAGTCCTGAACACAATAGGTTTTCAGAAAAGCAATGTCTGCTAGCATACTCAATAAGCCTGAATTGGTTTGACTCCATTATGTCAAAGTCTGCTAATAATGGTGCCCATATGCTGAACTTCAATAACTAATGCACTTAGCCAACAGAAATGTACACTGTGGAGAAAGTATAATGACAGCATTTACCTATCTTTTCACACTGTTATTGATTTGCATAAAACCATTTCCTTGTCTGTGACACAGTAACCTGTCATGCATATGTCACCCTAAAATTCCCAAGTGAGAAACAACTGTCAGTAAAGTTGTGGAGTTTGCCCTTCCTTCCTTTACCTGGAAGGGTTTTGTCCAGATACTCCACATCTTAAAAGACACGTAGGATAAGCTAATTGGCACAGAATGAGTCAGTGTTCTTTGTGAAGGAATAACAACCCATTCAGGGTGGGTTTTCTGCCCCACACTCAGTGCCAGTGGGTTAGGAGCCATTTCTCCTGGCCATGACAATCAAACAGTAGATTTGAGAAAGGATGGCATACGTATACATTGCCATCAAGTTTTTGTGATGACTACACAATGCTTCATGCATATATGGATAAAGAGATCATTTTAGTAATTTTAACATTATAATAGAGCAGGAAATCACCATTTGAACATCTAAACCGAGCCCACTACCTGTCCTGTACACCCATACTCAACACTGGAAATCTCACACTCTGTTCCAGCACCCCCAGTTCTCAACACCATTAACAGAAGATTGCTGGCACAGTTCCTAAGACATTGAAAGTGTCAGTTCTCAGACCTTAACTGGAAAAAACACAAGACCTAGACATAAATATACTTAATATTGCAAACCTATTTCAAAATTGATCTATTTTCTGTAAAGTACTTTAAAAAATAATTATAGAGAAGTTTCTGTAATCGTTTCCATAAAAAAAAAAAAACGAGAATGGAGAAATCTAACAGGACACAAGCAGACCAAAGAGTCAGATTAAGGAAGCAGAAATACAGAATAAAAAAACACAGAAAAAACCTGACCTACAGACAGGACCTTCTGCAGCCAGTGAAGACTACACACTGAGGTAAAAAAAAAAAAAGCATGTGGATAAAAATGTCATAGTAAGAAAATGGAAATGAAAGCAATGACAAGATTAGCAAACAAAAGCTTCACAGATGTGACAGAACAAGCCTTCTAGGTAAAAACTTTCAAGACATTTGGGATGTGCAAGGACCACACTTCAGGCAAGAAGCGCCACAAACATCTGATTAGGTTCCAAGGCACACACACTAATGAGGGCCTACCACCACAGCAGATTATTTACTAATGCACGAATGAACTCATTAAAATGCTTTTGAGTTAAGGTTTGATTTACTTGTCTCCTGGACTAATTTTAAAGCACTCAATATTTACTTTAAAGTCTGTCTGCTATTTTTATACTTGTTATCTGCTAGTCACGACACACAAGCAGATATCTCTGCCTTGATAACAGTAAGTAATAAAAACAATGATGTCAGAACAGGCTGGCATTCTCTCATATGTTATATTCAAAAGCAGAAGCAAATTTGGAGTCATTTAGACAATGTGAGCAAATTTACATGAACATCAGGAGAAGACCAGGCCCAAAGTAGAAGAAGACGTATCTAAACACCACCTCAGTTCTGTGGAATGCCATACTGCTAAGCCACTCTTTAAATGTGGCAGTATGTTTGAGGGTTACAGTATAAGCCTTTGAATCCACTGCATCACAGGGGTCACAGAAGAATCAGAAATATTTTACAACTGTCTTACAAGACAAAAACATAAACTTGCAACAAAGGACTGTCTGATAAAACAGCTAAAGGGCATATGCTAACATCTTTTAAGACTGTATGGTATAAGACCACCTAGAAGTTAATTACTCAAACACATTGAACTGCTTACTGATCTACAGTATATTTTGTAACCACAGTAAACCTGTGGTACTGTATGTACAGAATGCTGGATAATTAAACTGCTTTTTCCAGCAGAGGGCACTAAAATCCTGGAAAGAAAGCACAGGTATACAGTATCTTTACAGTTCATCAGAAGCAGCTAGCTATTAGGCCGATGTCGAACTGATTTGACATGTTTTCAAAATATAGATAAACAGGTAGCACTTTATTTGTCCTCAGAGGGAAATAAGGCTTCTAACCAACACCCACCAATGCATTTTATATTTATATACAAGCAGCGTTAATTTTTCCCAGGTAACATCCCAAAGCCACATACATTAGAGTAGCTGGTATCCTGTAGTCTGGTGGCATCCCACCTACGTTTGGTTGAATAATGGCTGCATTGTTACCACATCACCTTTGCATCTTGTAAATGAATGGCATTCCCTACCAGGATGGACTCCCTTTCTTTACCTGGCCAGAAGGCACAGGTGGCAAGTGAACAGAAAGAGTGGCAGTGTGTTCCTTGCCTTGCCTTAGTCAGGAAGTTGGTAGAAGATTCCAGTGCAAATGTGGGTAATGCTGGTGTCTTGGCAGGGTTGAACTGAGGAAAACAGTGTGATGGAAGGACAGGGGGAGACAACCTGTCAGGGCTACATGCTCCATTGATATTGCCAGGTGCCAGTATTTCTTTGCAGTGCTACCAGTATGGGAGCCCACAAGGCTTGCTGGGAACTCTAGCCCCATGAGGTAGCCTTGTTGGGTTCCATGGATGCCGCCAGGGGACGCTGCAGGGAACCGCAATCCCTACTTTGTGAGGTTTCCATGTGACCCAGAAGTGCTTCTTAGGGGCCATATCCTGGCACTGGAAGTACTCTGGGGTCTCAGATAAGAGGAACCACTCTGCCTCATCCAGGCGAGTCGGAGTTGGTTGTGGAGGATGGACAAAGCTCCAAGGAGAGGAAAAAGACAGAAGGTGAAGAATATTTGTGCTTATGTCACTTTCTAAGCCTTCTGTAAGGTATTTGTGTCAATAAACCTTTTATTTGGACCTGGGACTTATGGCTGGCGTTTGGGGTGCTGCAACACCCCCTATTGGTCAACAAACAGTCTTTAGGGATCTGGACTCCCATTCTCTCTATTTAACATTTATACAATATTCCTCCAATAAACCAAACATGTTAGTACAAACTTAACTAGAAACTGGAAATAGGCCCAGGTAGGCCAATATGCTCCACGATGGGCTTGTGGCCTGTTTAGAGTTGGTTTCTGACCCGCACCTAAGGCCAATGGACCATCTAATTACCTAGTAAGTGGAAATAACAGATTCAAAAATAGCAAGGTCAAAATTGATTGTTTAACTGCCAGAACACATCCAGGTTCCACATAAGATGCTGGTCTGTGTTGTCTTCAGCATGGAGTCTGCTCATTCAATTAGTGTTCATGCACGCAGATTTATTTTCTACAGCTTCAGGTTCCTCCCAGAAAGCAAACATATGAAGAAATTTCAACCAGTATCCCTAAATTGCCCTTGTTTAAGTAAGTTTATGCCCTCTGTTGGACTAGTATCTCACTAACAGCTACCTCACCTCCTCTTTTTACATGTTTTATTTCCCTTTGTGAGGATATATTGTTAAGTAATCATCAGGAATGCTTGCAGACAAACCTGAAACGCAGGATAGTCAGGTACACATTACTTGATAACCTCTTACTAGTCCCCAGTGCTAGTTTCTATACTTAACATGCCCTTAAAACAAGATCTTCTCTTACCCATTCACAGTAAATCATTAACTCTGGGCTAATGAATTGGAGAAGTTGAAAGGAATTTTTAAATGACTACTTTATTTGTTGACCACTCTTTCACATCAGATAAAAAGGCAGTATCACTTTCGGTTCAGCAATATTTCAGTATAGAATAAATTGGAAACACTATACCTATGAATAAATGCCTGCTTACTTCCATCCATTGTTCAAATCTGATCAGGTTTCTACTGGAAATTCAGTAAATAAAGTGTAAAAATCCCACAACATATTCATATGATATGTACTCTACTAAACTGACAATTCTCTAAAATTATACACTACATTCATATATATGGAGGTAAGGTGTTATTATAGCATTGAAAATTATATAGGTACATTCTTAAAGCTGCATAATCCAGTCCATGGTCATGGAAGGGCCTAGGCCAATCTTGGCAGTATAAGTGGGAAGCAAACCTGGACTGGGCACCGGTTCACTGCAAACACACACACACGCACACCATCCAGTTCAGAATTGCCAGCTAAACACCATCTTTTATTATATGGGACGAAAGCCCACAAAGACAAGGGGAGAAACTCCCCATGGACAAAGACTGGAGTCATTTAAAATCAGGAACTGTGAACCAGCAGTACTAAACACTGAAACACTGCACCACACCGCGGACCATAAAATAAAAAAAGATTACAACTAGAGAACAAAAAACTTCTGGATGGGAGAGAAATGGAAAGCAAGAAACTGGAAAACTGAGAGAAGGGAACTGAGGAATAATAAGCAGAAAGTGAAGGACATGAGGGCTAAAATACAGCAAAATGACGAAATCTGTAAAAAAGCTTTTTTTTTTTTGATATATTAAACTTTATAAATAGTGCACAAGCATAATTACATAAATATTGTATTTAAATAGACACTTATTCAAACATACGCTCAAAGAAACATACAAGCAGATAGACAGACGGCTGCGGCTGCATAGAAAATTAGAAACACAATAGAATCTTTGTTTTTTTGCCACATCACATCACCGAAAGGTCACCTCGTCTGCTTTCAGAATGGGACTGCAAAAGGTCTGATGTGATAAGACATGGGAACAGGATAAATACTGTAAAGAAGATTTATAAGCAGAAAGACGCTTGTGTAAAACAGTAGAACCTTGACATGGCAGGGATTTTTTTTTTAATGCTTATTTAAAGGAAGAGTTTCCAAGGCGATGAAAGGCAGCCTGAAACACAAGATGGAATAAACAAAAGTGTGGCCTTGCTGCACTAGACCAGCCTCAAAGGGCTGTTGTGCTGTGTAAATCAAAGACCACATCCCTGCTTGTGCTCACAACTTTTGCTTCAGTTTCTTTGCTGCTTGCAGTCGGCCTTTCATAACACACTATATATCCTTTGCTGAAACTAAACAAAGGCGTATCCTGGATCATATTACTTCCACTTTGTTCGCTCTGCACTAAAAGTGACCTTTGTTACCTCTTAACATTTCAGTTTCAGATGATGAGAAATGTATGGCTGGACTTCAAGAAAGGAACAAATTAATTGTTTCAAACGACCGCACTTAACAAAATATTTTTCAACAGTGAAGTTCATTCCAAGACTCTCCAAGGGTGGAGCAGAGTGATCTCCACATTTCCACAAATGGAAGCATAGGAAATTTAAGGGACTTGCTCAAGGCGGCATAGTGAAATGGCATCCTTACGCTTTATAGTCCGATGCTTTAGCAAATAGGCCACACTGCCTGATAAACTGTTGTCACTTTAAATCCATCATTTTTAAAAAAGCTAAGCAAAAATACAGACTTAAAGTGCATTTCACTGATTGTATCACTGCTTGATTAGAAAGCGTGAAAATTGAGCTCTAGTGCGAAAAATGACAGGAGTGACAAAATCTCAAGAAATACAATATAGTTATCAGGATGGCAAGCTACTGTGTGAGGTGGGAGGCAAATCTTGAACAGTGCAGTGATTTGAAAATGTATCTCATCTGCTTCAATTAAAGGAAGTTCAGGCAAGCAATACAAGTGGAAGCTTCCATGAAAAAAGAACCACACAAATCTTTCTTTTATCGACCATTTTAAACCACTGCATGCATAAAGTGAATTCTCCCAGCTTTAGAAACAAACAAGAAATAAGGCTAATCTTTGCATGTGATGAAAGGGAATGTGGCTTGTGAGAAGAATAGATTTTAGAATATTTATAGTCATTGGCACCCACCTACCAGAATTCTGAGTAGCAAGTAGCACTATAGAAATGCTAACCACGTTTATGGAGGCAGAATCTCTACAGAAAATTCCTGCTTTGGGGCATTTTGTTGTGTAAAAGAAAAAAAATGAGCCCTCCTAGCATTGACACAAACCTCGACCTTTGTTAAAATGCACACCCTGAAATCTGCATACGAGACTTCCCTGTCAGGATGACACACACTTTTTACTTACTCACGTTTCTAACCTGATCACTGCCTGCATGGAGTCTGTATATTCTACCTGTTTCCAAGTAGTTTTTTTTTTTAACATTCCCAAAAAATAAATGTTGGGATCATCTAGCATCAATTAACAGGCCCTTTGTAGGAAAATGTGGGATGTGTGTGCCCTGCGATGAATTGGGATTCTGGTCGAAGTTGGTTGGTGGTATCAATGATCTTAAAATGGGGAAAAATTAATATATAAAATGTACAGGTTTCCCAGTTCATTTACTTGATATACCATAAAGCATTTCAACTATGTTGAAGGAACTAGTTGAAGGAATTATATATAGGTGGCGAAGGGGGTAACAAAGCTGGAAAAGATGAATGGGATGGCAGATCAGAGTGGGTGTGAAAGAAAAGGTAAAGGTGCAGATTAAAAGGTCAGTCGGCCATTGAGGAAAGAAGTAGAGTGTTGTACCGTGTTAGCCATAGACTGATACAGGAGAAAGTAGGGTGAAATAACACCTTTAATTGGCTAACTAAATAGATTACAAATGCAAGCTTTAGAGGCAGCTAAGGCCCCTTCATCTTTAGCTGCCTCGAAAGCTTGCATTTGTAATCTATTTAGTTAGCCAATAAAAGGTGTCATTTCACCCTACTTTCTCCTGTATTGAGGAAAGAAGTGACATGAAGAGTGTGATCAGAGTCTGAGAATGAGCTGGCTAAGCTTCTTTCTCGTTTTCTTATAAAAAGAAACAAATCAATTGAATGATCAAGGGATGTGAAATATTCTAAAACAGGCTTGATCTTAATGCCCCAAAACCATCTTCAGATCATCTCTCTGTTTTTCTAGGCTATCAGAAACCTTCTACTGGAAGTGCAGTAAATAAGGTTTTTGGATAGGCAGAAGGCCTATTTTGTGAGTGTATTATCTGGAACATATTAACAAGCAACTTCTGGTATAACATAAATATGCCTGGAGGATCTGGATTGTGAAGGTAAGTTTGAGAATCTCACAAAACCCTTAGTGGTTCACTCCCTAGAAAGTGACACTTTAGTGCAAGCAGAACAGAAGCAGAAATGTGAAACTGCAGGAGGTGCAGTACCTGGGTGTGGTATCATATGATACAAAATGGTGACAGCGCTAAAAAGAAACAAGTTCTCAACTTGACACCAGGGATGGAATTCAATGAAATAATCATCTTTGGTTACAAAAATGTGTAAAAAAAATCTGGTGCTTACAATGAGACCATAATATAATGAAAGCTGGCTATTTTTCATGTTAGCTTTGTGTGCACTCCCCAAACCACTGGCATGCTTTGAAAAGTTTAAAACAACAAAACCATTTTCAATGTATACAGCAAATGACATAGAAAACGTCTCACAATTAATGTGTTCATTTAAAGCTCTTGCAATACAGTGTAAACTCTAATTCTGCCGTGAGGCTAAACTAAGTGTGAATTAATTGACAAAAAGAAGGAAGGTGCATTATATGCATGACAACACCTGTCTGCTACAAAATCTTTTAATAACACAGAATAACATGCAACATTCTTATTTTAGCTTGTTGTGTTGTCGTTTCATCTCTTTGTACTAAATGGCAGCTGTGTCTGCAAATGCCACAATCAAACAAATCATTTATTTACTTTTTGTTGCCAGTGAAATCACCCAGAAAAACATCGCCCCTTACAGAAAACACAATCGTATTCCCTGCGGGGATTTACTGTGAACACTGAGTGCAGAGCATTTGCACCCACTGACACTAAAAGCAACACGCTAATTGGTACCACTTTAATATCCAGAGGCACTGATGCCACCACTTATCTTCCTCAGGCAGCTAAGGGATAAAGCAGAGACTTTTCTTTTTTTATTTTTAAACAAGGCTGCTAGAGCAATCATTGACTAGAAGCTTAGAAGCTTTAGATTCTTTTTTTCTCCTAAACCTGTTTTTTTTCTTTCTAGCAACAAACAATTACTGGATCTTAGCAAACCACTGACCCTAACAAAATATAGTTCAGGTCAGCTGCTAACTTCCATATATCACAGATAACAAAGGTCAAAATTTGAATTGTTATTTATATCAATTCTGAAATTCTAAAATGTCTGCTCTAGGCTACAGACAAGGAAGTCAAACACTCTAATTTCAACGTTACACAACAATATCTGACCGTTCAATCAAATACATACTGTAAATTACTTTATTTCATCACAGACAGCAAAATAGAGCCTTACATATCAGTGGATGTTCACAAAATTCTAGGTACACAACATAGTCAACTGAAGGAACAGTAGGGTGTATGTTTTCACCATCTTGAGTCTTACAATTCATGAGACCCTTCAACCCATCCATCCATCCATCCATTTTCCAACCCGCTGAATCCGAACACAGGGTCACGGGGGTCTGCTGGAGCCAATCCCAGCCAACACAGGGCACAAGGCAGGGAACCAATCCTGGGCAGGGTGCCAACCCACCGCAGGACACACACAAACACACACTAGGGCCAATTTAGAATTGCCAATCCACCTAACCTGCATGTCTTTGGACTGTGGGAGGAAACCGGAGTGCCCGGAGGAAACCCACACAGACACGGGGAGAACATGCAAACTCCACGCAGGGAGGACCCGGGAAGTGAACCCGGGTCTCCTAACTGCGAGGCAACCCTTCAACCCCATCTTATAAATTCAGGTGGAGGATTACGAAAAAGCTCACATTTTGTGATATTATAATTTACCTGACCTCTCGGGATGGGAACTTAGTTTGTTCTCTATGATGTTCTCTTTGCATAAACAATTTTAATTCAAATAAACTGATGTGGCCACAAGTAATGCAGAAGAGCCATGGGTGACAAGACAGCACAGTGTTAAGATCCTTGTCAGGTCAACACTGCTGAAACATGGTTGACAGGCCTTATTTTTACATACTTGCATCTCAGTTTAAAGTACATAAAGGTCCAAACTAGGGTTGAGGTGTTGTGAACTGGTAACAATAAATGCTGGCCATGAAATATTTTGGCTTCTGATTGCCTACTACATCATGTAAACAATGGGCAAAAAATATATATATATTTTTTAACACATTGCTGTCTGGTTTTTTTAAACATATCTAGTGTTGCATATGCATACATACATATTAGAAGGCTGTTGGATGCTTCACAAAAGCATAATAGACTTCAGTCATCAAAAACCATTCAATACCCTTCAGGTAAATAACATCTGAATACAGCCCTGCAGCTAGTTAACCACAGGATGCATTCAGTTGTTCTTTTAAGACTGGATTTTCCTACACAGGGACAATCTGGAAAAAGTGTGCAACATCATTATTATTCTTTCCTGCTGGCCTAAAAGTAATGGAACATCGGAGGAACACCTGTTAAGTCAGTTTTCAGAAAAAACAAACCATTCAAGTTACATAACTACAGTCACAGGTAGCAAGCACATTCTCCAAAATTTCTAATCCTGCCTGCATGTATGTCACTGGGTTACAGTCAATGTTCCCTCTAAGCTGAGCGCGTGAGCGATCGCTCACACGAATTCAGAGCGTCGCTCATACTTCCCGCACGATCACTCATTCCGACGGTGTCGCTCGTACTTATCGCACGATCGCTCACTCCGACCGTCGGAGTTGGTGCTCATAAATTTTTGGCTTAAACAAAATGTCGCTCATAAACAATGTTTTTTGCTCACTATATGCTACTCCTTAGAGGGAACATTGGTTACAGTTCAGGTCCTAAAATAAGGGGTCATATATTTATTAAAAGGCTCATCTGTGAGTAACAAGTTTAAAACTGCCTGTGATTTAGAAACACTTGCACAACTAATGAAACCAACAGAGTAAAAGCATCAACTTTTTGAAGTATTAACATACTGTTTTGTCAGCTTTCCTACATCAATATTTAATATCTAAAGAAACAAGGAAAAAAAAAATCACATTAAAATGGTATCTTAGCAAAAAGGAGAGAGTTAGCCTCTAAAGACATTGGTCACGACTAAAAATATGCTGCTAATGTGGTCATATATGGGCCAAATATTTAACTATATAAAGAAAACAGAACCTAAACTATATCAATTTTACAATGGAGGCCTTTTCACAAAATCATAAATCCGCTGACAAAATATACGCTGTGTAACAGACGGTATACTTCATGAATATTCTGACATCAATTTATTTGCACTAATGAAAATGCCCTCAGTCAGTCTGGACATTCCAAGAATGTCTCAGATAGCAAAACAAGGAGAAGAGCCTGAAATCAAAGACACAGATGTGCAAACTCTACGTCATCTAACAAAATACCTGGATTTATTCTGTGGCCTTATTCAGCTTAGTATTTGGCAATATTTGTTTGACAAATGGGTCTGAAAGTACAAGGATTTGGGAAAAATGTGCTTACTGATGTATATGTTCAAGTCCTGAATGTATAAGCAAACATTTGACTACAAAAATATTTAATCCCTGACCCTCTCTCTTTACACTTAGAATGCAATGTGCCACCAAACATTAACAATAAATGGCAACATGACAAAACATGATCTAGAGAATGAGAGAAGAAGAAAACTGTTAACAACATAAAAACATTCTAAAATTAAGTATATTTGATTATTATTCTATAATCTACAACAACACAAAATTAAAATAATGTTAGTAAATAACAGCTGACAGAAACATAATGTGCTGACATTCTAGTCAGTCAGTCATTTTCCAACCCGCTATATCCGAACACAGGGTCACGGGGGTCTGCTGGAGCCAATCCCAGCCAACACAGGGCACAAGGCAGGAACAAATCCCGGGCAGGGCGCCAGCCCACCGCAGGGCAAACACACAAACATACACCAAGCATGATTTAGGATCGCCAATGCACCTAACTTGCATGTCTTTGGACTGTGGGAGGAAACCCACGCAGACATGGGGAGAACATGCAAACTCCACGCAGGGAGGACCTGGGAAGCGAAACCATGTCTCCTTACTGCGAGGCAGCAGTGCTACCACTGCGCCACCGTGCTGCCTGCTGATATTCTATTGTAACTGTAAATTTTTCAGATTTTAAAATCTTCACCAAAATATCATTTTTTGAACAAGTAATTTCAGCATAAAGCAGCAAGCAGTACTGCTATTCAATTCTAGTGCTTTTCATTATGTGAACAAAATAACACCACGCAATGCATTAATTACTGCAATGCTGATAAGCAAACATGAAACTATATGAGGAGAGCTTTAAATACGAGTTCCGGATATGCAGCTTCTCTTTTTTCTGTTGCTGTTCCCTGCTGAACAGGCAAGGTAAACATATCGTGCATAAAACATGCAAATTCAAGAAATATTTTGTAATACTGGACTGCTGTATTACTTTGTTTGTACTTGTGTTTATACAATAATCATTCTTATACATACATGTGTCTACTAACTACACCATAAAGGCTTGTTTTTGTAGTGGTGTGCATTCCACTGGTGTTGCTCAACACTGGCCACTCTGTAAACACAACATCTGTTGCCCGTCTTTTTATCTAAGAAGCTCTGTCAGCTACACAACATATTAATTCCCAATTGCCACACACAAGGAAATTGATGCAGCCCATGTGTCATTTACAGTACTTTAAGAAACCAAATGTTTGTTTTTAAACCACTATACTTTCTGAATTGGTCTCAACTCATTATGATCTTGTTTTGGTGAAAGCAAACTCAGAAAATCAGTTGGATGTTTGAAGAAAAGCACAAATGTGTGAGTTTAATTTTTTGATGTGCATTAAACTTCTATATAAAGAGCAGCATTTGTCTGGAGATGGTTCTTCAAGAAGGATCTACATTGAGGCAAAATCACCACCTCAAGAAATTTCCTTCAAGATGACAGGGGGGAAATATATGTGTGCAACTGAAACCTTTGATGGATGGTGAGTTTATTAAAAAATTGATACTAGCAGTGTGATATCTTTGAAAAATTAAAAAGAAAAAAGTAATCTTACAAGATCAATTAAGTTTTCTTGTATTCAAGTATTCTAGTATCTTCCCAATTACATTAGGTTTTCAATCCTGCTTCTCAAATATTTGCGCAGATTATTAGTTTTGTTTGTATTAACATTATAAAATAAATGAAAGTCAAATTACTGAACTTACATGCAGTCTCAGATAATTATAATTTTGTCATAGCTTCTTGCAAATAAACCATTGAATTGTACATTTTATTCACATAACACACTGGTTAGACCTAATCTGGAGTAATGTGTACAGTTTTGGTCTCCAGGCTGCAAATAAGACATAGAAGTGATAGAAAAAGTGCAGAGAAGAACAACTAGGCTGATTCCAATTATGAAGAAAGATTAAAAGAGCTGAGCCTTTTTAGTTTAAACAAAACAAAATTAAGAGCAGACATGACTCAAGTGTTCAAAATTATGTACGGAATTATTTCAGTGGATCGAGACGGTTACTTTAAAATGAGTTCATTAAGAACACAGGGAAACAGTTTGAAACTTGTTAATGGTAAATTTCGCACAAACAGGAGGTTTTTCTTCACAGAGAGAACCACAGAGTTGCCAAATAGTGTGGTACACATATGGTATAGCGGGTCCGCAGCTCAAAAAGAGAGGCCGATTTAATAAGTAAATAATGAACGCGCTCGCACTAGGGAGTGGAAGCAAGTGCGAGTGGCCTGCCGAAGACGTCCCATCTCTAGGTTGGTGCTAGGCGGTCAGCCTTCCATGCATTGCCTTGCTGGCACGTGCGGGCAGTCTGATTGCCTTGCTATCAGCCCAGGGTAGCAATCAGGTGATCTCACCTGCAACAGCTCCACAGCCTATAAACAGGAGCGCAAGATCAAAGGACAGGGAAAAAAGTGAAAGAGTCAAGAAAAGAGTGGAGGTTAAAAGACGGGAGAAAAAGCAGGCAGGAGAAAGAGAGAGGAAACAGGTGGACGGGAGTCCCCAAGGAGGAGTGAGTGGCCATCACTCAGGAGGGGGCTGTTGAGTGTCTTTGGGAACAGGAGTGACCATTACGCTCTGGACGTGCTCTCGCAGGGAGAAGCCTTTGAGACGGCAGCGGTGAGATTACAGAGCATCCACGCTGGGTGGAGCCTGGATTGGCAATAGTTTGGGCCAAGCAGGGATTGGTGGTTGCCTGCGGTCGCCATGGGATTGGCGGCAGGGACACGGGACAGAGGAGATGGGAGTCTGCAAATGCTGGTTGACATCTCTTTGGGCTGCGAGGTCCGAATAGGATAGGCCGGAAAGGAATCAGTTTTAAAGGAAGGCACCAAGGCTTGTGGGATTTGCAATGAGTTTCCTGCACTGCGTAGTTTTAGCCTCGTTTTTAACAGATTTATCTGTTTATTGATTTTAACGTCCACATGAAGACTTTTTTAATGTTATTTGGTGACAGTTTTGAGCACTGCACTTTTTGGAACACTTGGATTTTGATTTGTTTTAATAAATGCACTTGCACTTTTCACCATCCCCTTGGTTGGTGTGTTTTGTCCTCATCTGCCACACTCATCTCGGTTATGGTACTGACTGTGTTGGGTTCAAGAGGCTCCCAAAAGCGAAAAGGTAGCAACTGCCACAACACAGTAGGACTTTAGGGAAATTTAAAAGTCGACTTCATTTTGGCTGGGGAGCTTTGTTAGACTGAATGACCTGTCCTCATCCAGATTTTTCTAATGTTCAAATTTGGCTCCATTAAGAAAAACAGTTACATAAATTTGAAAATACACCATAGTATTAGAGAAAAACAAAACAAAACATGCAGATACTAATTCACTGATTTTCCTAAAAAAGTCAATTGCTTTACAGTAAAAATATAATTGATTATTGGTAAGTGGTTGCTTTTAGAAATTTGTTTGAAACTAAAATTCGCAGTTGATAAATCTCTCCCTAATTAATACTTTTAATATGTATAAATTGACAATTACTACTATTCTCAGCATAGAATATGATTACAATCCACGTTCCATTTATCTCAACATACATTTCATTGGTGCATTTGATAGAGTTTGCGTGGTTATATCTGAAACAAACTGCAAAAAAACACACAGAATCTGGTCTTTACATTAGAATTCTATCCCCCTGTCCATTCAAACAACTGAATACAGACAAGGAGGTGACTGGTGCCTATTCTAGCAATACAGTAGGCAAGACTGTAATCAAACCTGGATGGGGCATCTATCCATCAAAGAGCACAGTGACACATCCACAAATACTAACTGGCTAAATAAGCACTGCAAGAAAACTGAATGATCAAGAGAAACACACACAGACATGAGGAGGATTTGAAAATTGCTCAGACACAGTAATGAGGATGGAACTAAAATTCAGGCCTCTGAAGCTGGGAGGGAGTGGAACTGAACTGAACACTTTTCCACCCTGAACCAGAACTGACACTTAAATTTGCACCAGGATCTCAAATCACATACATTTTCAGTCCTCAGTATACTGCATTAACGTGTTGCTACATTCATTTATGGATATTTGAAGCAGGATTTCCTTTGTTACTCCTGGCATCACTACAAATATAGTATATATAATCAATCAAATCTATTTTGCCAAAAACAAATTAAAAAGCAATAAAAATATGTTATTGCCTTTCTCAGTTTATACATAGACAGAAAATCATGTTTTTGGTATAAACATTTTTTTTTTTTGTTCTTTATTTCACCTTATACAATTTCTTGTATTAGGAATTTGTTAGTTTTCGCATACCCCTTGGGGTCAGAGTGCAGGGTCTGCCATTGTACAGCGCACCTGGAGCAATTACAGGTTAAGGGTCTTGCTCAAGGGCCCAGCAGAGTGGGATCTCTTTTGGCAGTGACGGGGATTCGAAATGGCAACCTTCTGGATACCAGCACAGATCCTTAGCCTCAGAGCCACCACTCCACCCATGTTTTTGGTATAAACATGTCAGATTATTTAAGTTTTAATTTATTTGTACATATCATTTCAGAGACCTACCTGTGTAAACATAAAGATCATACTAGTAAGAGAGCATGCCTGACACTAATCTACTGTAGATTGGGATCCTTTCTAAAATAGCTTATGTACGTTGCTTGTTGTATAGACTCTGACTACCTGAAATCTATCCATTCATTTTCTAACACAGGTATCCAGTTCAGAGTGACATGTAATCACTGGCTTATCCCAGCTCCACTAGGCACAAAACAGGAACCAGCACAGAAGTGGGTGCCATCTCATCGCAGGGTGCGAACACACACAAAAACTCACCCTCTGGCAGACCTGGGCATTGTACAGCCTGTAGTCTGGTTCCCTCTGGCTCATGGAAGGTGCAGACTACAAGTATTCGCCTGAGTGTGTCAGATGCGACCGTGCAGACGCAGATCAAAATTGATATGTATGGGAAATTGCAGGAGATTCCATCAGAAAGGGTGGGATATAAAAGAGGGAATCTGTGGGAGATTTCATCAGAGAAAGGGGTTATTTTTTCACAGAGATTAGCAGTAAAGCAATCTGTTTGGTATGCAAAGAGCACAGCACTGTATTTAAAGACTACAACTTGAGCTGTCACTTTGAGACCAAGAACGCTGGAAAATGCAGAAACTTATTGGAAGAGGAGAAGGGGAGGACTGCAGAGGAACTGTCAGCTAAACTGCAAAAAACAGCAGTCTTTTTACAAAGCTTCGTACAGCAAAGGAGGGAACATTAAAAAAAACAACTATATATTAGCTCACAAAATTGCCAAAAGAAGCAAACCATTTTCTGGTGAAGAATTTGTTAAAAAAGAGTGCTTATTGGAGTTGGCAGCAATCTTCTGCCCAATGAAGAAGGATGTGTTTGAATTCACTAGTCTACAAAATTGCTTCTGGGAACTTCAGAGCATCTCTTTATTAAGTTTTTTACACTGATTTCATATATGAAATTTGAATTAAGCTAGCACATCAGGTTTTTCAAATACACATCATTAACGTTTTGAATATCAATATACTGTAATATATCAACACAATATCTGGAGTTTGGACTATGTCCCACCAAAATTGTTTTGATGTGTTTATTCTGAAAAGAAACCAGAAGACGATACCAGAGACACGTTAAGGCATATTTATGCCAATTTACCTCAATATAAAAGTGAGGTCAGCATGCCCAAAAATGTTGGAGGCACTCACTTTTGCGTTTGTACTGCACATCCGTCTCTCTTTGCAAGAACCAAAAGTAGTCACTCATCATGCTTGGAGTGAATTTTTCCCGGTATCAGTTTTCCATCACCTTTATATCTTGATGAAATCTCTCTCCATGCTCATCTCTGACATCGCTTTGATTTGGTGGAAAAAAGTCAAGATGAGAATGTAAAATATGAGTCTTCAGTGACATTCTGGCTCCCGTAAGCTGATACACTTTCAGAATATTCTCCACAAGCTCAGTATAATTCTCTGCTCTGTGACTGTCAAGAAAATTCTGGACAACCCGCTCGAATGAGAGTGCTGATTCAGTTGGCTTCAGTTTCTTTTTTAACTCATGGTCAAGCATCAGTTTACATATTTCAGGGCCAACAAAAACATCTTCCTTAATTTTGGCTTCACTTTTCTCAAGACCAAACTTATTTTCTTAAATACTGAAACGCATCGCCTTTACTATCCAATCACCCTAGTTGTCCAAGACCTAGAACATCATAACTAAAAAATGGGACGTGCTGGATGAAAACGGTTTTCAGATTTGGAGTCAGCAAGTGAAATTTGTTAAAGTACAGATGAAAGAATCCCAGTAGCAAAATGCTTGTTGACCAGTGAAATCTGTCCCTGTCACAGCAAACGGATTGAGGAAATTGCGGAAAATCTGATACTACAGCTGAAACTTACAATGGAAAATGTCGACTTCTTCTCCTTGGCCTTTGATGAGAGCTGTGATGTTCATGACCCAGTGCAGCTGCTGATTTTTGTGAATGATATAATGAAAGACTTTGAAATGACAAAGAAACTAGCTTCCATGCAGTCAGTGAAAAGGACAACAACCAGTAAGGATTTATTTACTGAAGTTAGTTTATGCATGTAAAAGTTAGGACAGCACTGGGAAAATTTAGTTGGAGTGACAACTCATGGTTTTCCTAAATTGACAGGTTAAAATGTTGGGACTTTTGAAAAGGATACTGGAAAAAGTGGCTGAGATAAACCCAGCCAAAAATCTCATATTTTTACATCGTATTATTAACCAAGAAGTGCTATGTAAATCAGTGCTGAAAACTAACCATGCGGTTGATGCAGTAATAAATACTTTAAATTTCATCAGGGCTAGGACATTAAATCACAGACAGTTTGTTACAATGTTGGAGGAGCATGAGACTGATCACACTGATCTGAACTACCACACAGCTATCAGGTGGCTAAGCTTGGACAAAGTACTCAAACAGACCTGGAATCTGAAATTAGAGATTCAGGAGTTTTGCCAAATGAAATGAAAACCCATCCCTGAACTAAGCAGCATGAGTGGCTATCAGATTTAGCATTTGTGGTTGATGTGACTGCACTTATGAATTAACTTAATACAAAATTGCAAGGCAAAGGTCATTTTGCACACGATATGCACAGCCTACTCAACGGCCTTCATGAGGAAGCTGCACAGTGAAACACCTTCCCACACTGAATCTATCTGCTGATCAGCTTAACAAATACGCAGCCATGTTCTGAGCACTGCATGGTGAATTTTCTAGGCGATTTAAAGAATTCAGTGCAGTGGAAACTGAAATGCCCACCATCTCCTCTCCTTTTATTTGTGATGTGGACAATGCCCCCACTGAGGTATAACCGGTGCATTGCTGGCAGAACACTTCAAGTCAGTGCCAATACGGACTTTCTATAATTCTCACAGAAAGAATTTCCCACACTTGAAAAGACTAGCTCAGAAAATGCTTGTTCTCTTTAGATCAAAATACATATGTGAACAGACATTCTCAGTAATGAAATTCAACAAATCCAGGTACACATCAGTGATGACCACCTGCTTGGTGCACAGCAAATGGGAGCATCTGGACTAGTTGAAGCTCATCAAAGACTTAATGTTTCAGGTACACAGACAATAATATACTTTGTCAGTGATAAATGCAGTCAAATGTATTAGTTATTTTGTTTTTTGTTTACACAATCATGAATTGTAGATTGTGTTAGAAAGCATGCTATAGTGGACATATGTTCCATGATTCAATAAACCAATCAATCTGTGGTCTATATTAATTTTGCTGTGGTGAAAAAAGAAATATAGCATATTTCCCATAACGTAACAGTTGATAGAATGTGTTTGGCCCTGCTCAGATAGCTTTGGAATGTGTATAGTGAAACCTACACAAATAGACAGGAAGTGGAAACGTTGTACAGATAGTGCCCAGACTCAAATCCAGGAACCTAGACCTATGAGCCACTAGTTTTAACTACAAATAATGAAGGAAAACTATATACAAGTGTAGAGAAAACACAAAACCATGCATAAAAATACTTGCATTATACAATCTATAGTGAAACTGCATAGCATATGTTATGCAATTATGTGAAATCTGTCTTAAAGATTGTAGCAACCCATATAGTGGTATTACCTGCTGCAGGTGACAATTAATCTTGATATATCTTGATTTGGACAACTCTAGCTCTGGAGGTAAAGTATCCAGTAGCTTTTCAAAGCCAACAGATATGTCATTCCATGGCAGAAAACCCTTGCAAGTGTCCAATAGATTATATTCCTGTGTTCTTCTCCAAATTGACTTTCTAAGCCTGAACAAACAACCCACTAAGTTCATGCAAATTACTTGAGCATGCTTGTCTATATGCATTTATCTATGTGCCTAATAAACCACAATCAACATTTTAAAGATCTTGACCTCTGGGAAGGATGAATTTTTTAAGATGTAGAAAATACAAAGACATGGCAATAAAGCAAAAAATTAAGGGGAGGGCTCAAACAGAAAGCATTTCTTTATGCCGGTGATCTTGTTGTCAATATATCTGACCCATATTCATGATTTTAGATAGATTTCATATCATCTGAAAAAGTATGTTGCTTGAAAAAAACAGCTGGTTGTTATCGCATTGGCCTAGTCCTAGTTTAGAGACTAGCCTAGTTATGTGGGGGCTTTGGTTTCCCAACATGCTAGCTGACATTATTTTCACTTATCCATTGCCCACCACGTGAAGTTATCAGTCATTAGCATTACAACTTTAAACCTTGTTCACATGGCTTGAGTGGGTGCAGAAAAGTCACTAACATGCAGCTCTTCTCGGCCCATATAATGCCAGACAACAGAATAGACTAATAAGACCAATTTTCTTATTTTTACACTCATTTAGTATTTTTATCATAATGTTGCTACTTTTAAATTTCTCATCCTAACTCTAGCAAGTGGAAGGACACACAAATACGATAGATAGATAGATAGATAGATAGATAGATAGATAGATAGATAGATAGATAGATAGATAGATAGATAGATAATGTATGTGTTCCTAAGAGAAACTTGGGGCTTTTTTTTTTTTTTTTTTTTTTTTTTTTACAGCAGTTTTTAAAAAAAAATAAATCCATAAATAAGTAGATAACTGAGTATATATATATATATATATATATATATATATATATATATATATATATATATATATATATATATATATATATATATATATATATATATATATATATACTTACACTATGGTCTGAACACACACCAGAATGACTAAAATACAAGACAATTAAAAGGAAAGTAAACTTCTGACTTTGGCTGTCACAGCTACTGTGAGGCATTATACTGTTGGTATAAAGGAGCACTAGAAGCGTTTCTTTCTCACTTCTGCTGAATGATTCGTTGACTGAAGGTACTTAACATTAGTGTGTCAGAGAGAGGATGTGCAGTACTGTTCATAATGGAACTTGTTTTTGTTATAATTCTCTCCTTTCCTACTACCTCCAGGTGGTCCAGAGTGCATCCTATAACTGAATATGCGTTTTTAATTAGCTTGTTGATTCAGTAGGCCTCTTCTGAAGTGATGTTACCAGCCCAGCACACCACAGCATAGAAAATTGCACTGACCATCACAGAATTGTAGAAGATGTGAAGGGTGCTACGTCCTACATGAAATGAACGCAGTCACCTAAGGAAAAAGAGCCTGCTCTGCCTTTACTTATATAGTTCCTCTGTGTCATGAGACCAGTCCAATATGGCATTGATGTGAACCCCTAGATAGTGGTCTTTTGTGCGGCAGAAGTAAATAACCAGGATGCAGACAACTCTCTTTGTACCAAGAAACAAAGCTCTCTACTTGACTCCTTTACTCTGTCTCATCCCTTTTATCAATACACCCCATAAGTGCAAAAACGTCTAAGAATTACTGCAAATGACATGACATGGTGTTACTGTATACTTATAGTTGGAGATGTTCAGAGTGAAGCGAAAAGGAGACAGCATGTGGTACTCCAGTACTGCTCACATCCATATCAGATTGGCAAACTGCAGTAGGTCCAGGTGGTCTAATAAAAGACAACTTATATAGTACAGAACCAGTCTCTCAAAGGACTTCATGATGTAAGACATAAGTGCCACTGGTCTGTAGTCATTAGGTGAAGAGGCGCCTGACTTCTTTGGAACAGGAACAATGCAGGATGTTTTTCAAAGCAACTACACGTTCTGAAATTTTAGGGAAATACTGAACAAGTTACACAGGACACCACAAGTTGGTCAGCACAGGCCTTAAGGACTCAAGGACTGACTCCATCTGGTTCTACAGCTTTTGCTGTGTGTAGTTTCCTCAGTTGTCTCCTTACTTGGTCTTCAGTTATGGGCAACCCACACTGAAAGTCAGGGGTGGACTTGTCCCTGGCCATTCCAGTTGACACAGCAGGAGTCGCTGATGTACTAGAGTAGTTATAGGGAGACTGGACATTGGAAGAAGGTGTCGGTGGGAGGGCATTAGCTTTGTCCACATCCCATTTAAGCTCCTGTGCCCTGGATTGCTTGAGTCCAGAAATTATGCCCAGTCCATTCCAGCTATCCTTCATTTTATTCTGAATGAGTTTTTCTACTTTATCTTTTTTGTCATTTGCAGTCATTCAGAGCCATTTCTTTTTTTCCACATTGCACTGGGTCTCTTGTCTGTTTGAATGAGATGATTGGCCATCTGTCCATAAAACACAAAATGCCACTGTACTTGTGCACTCCATAACTTGCTTTAAGCACAGACAGTTCATCCATCTTATTTAACAGCAATCAGACATTTTCCATTACATTTGATGGGATTACAATTCTAAAACTTTTACACCTTGCTTTCACTCTCAGGCCAGCATGTTGCCATCTCAGTCTGTGGACAAACAGATCCTGTGGCAAAGTGAAACTGAGCTGCTCAGGCACACACAATTGCAGGGCAAGCAGCTGATTACAGGTGTATTTAAAACACCTGAGATTTATTTTCTCTGTCTCTTTTATGTTTTCAGGTGTTGCAGACATAATCCACGCATCGGGTCCACTTCGCAACTCCAATTTCTAAGCCAGTCTGAAGTTCTGTCAAGATGGGAGCATTGCAGTTCATCTGTAAATTTAATATCCATTTATTCAATTTCTAGTGGCCACATTATCTTAAATAAAGAAATTCAGAAACAAAAAGAAGAACAGTGAGAAATACTGAGCTTTTCTAAAAGGCTGCTGCCTTCACAGTTCTTGGAAGGAAAGGTGGATAAGCCAATTTCTGTCCATCCAGCAGTTACTCTCTGTTGGGCATATTCAGTGTTAACATTTGCAGGGAACCATCTATTTGAATATATTTTGTAAAACATGTAGTTGACTTTCTAAGCCTGTACAAACAACCCACTAAGTTCATGCAAATTACTTGAGCATGCTTGTCTATGTGCATTTATCTATGTGCCTAATAAACCACAATCAACATTTCAAAGATCTTGACCTCTGGGAAGGATGAATTTTTTAAGATGTAGAAAATACAAAGACATGGCAATAAAGTAAAAAATTAAGGGGAGGGCTCAAACAGAAAGCATTTCTTTATGCCGGTGATCTTGTTGTCAATATATCTGACCCATATCCATGATTTTAGATAGATTTCATATCATCTGAAAAATGCAATGCATGTTTCATTCCAACATATGGCACATTACAAACATTGAACACTGCTTTTACAAATACCGTACCCAATGGTATATAACACAGACATAGCAACCAGACAGACACATAGATATTTGTCCTTTTATTAAAATGGACATCTCTCTCTATTATTTAGTATATACTAGGGGCCTTCACTCACCAACCCCACAGCGTAAGCTACATGCCAGCCAGTTTGCGTCTCTGCCACTTGCGTATGTGGATTTCACTTTCACAAAACAACAAATCTTTTAACTCTCGCAGATAGGCCTCTTCATTAGGAAGAAACACTACTTTCCCCTGATGGCAACACGAATTAGACTATCTACAAGTCTCTGACTTAAAGTTCAAAGCCGAACAAAAACTGTATACTTCTGTCATATCACCTATGTCTATATATTCTATCTCTTTTCGTTATTCCGTTATTTCACCGAGTAATAATTTCTGTTTGTTAGCACTAATGCAATCTTTACTATCAGTTTTTTGAGACTTTCGAATTTTAGTACTTTCATAATCTCTAACCTGCTCTCCATGTGTATCGCGCCAATGTTTTTGAACCTCTTTACGACGTTCTACTTTGTCGTCTGCTCTTTGTCTTTTATTTCCGACCCCACTTGGAGCTGAGAGCAGGAACTGTGTCTGACAATAGCATTCACACGAATGAGAAGTGATCGGACCGTGGGCGTGATTGTAAATGTTTGAGAGGAGGGCGGGACTTGTCAAAATCACTTGGCAAAAAGTCTTGTTTTGCAGGATCTGAAATGATCTCTCGTGGGAGTAGAAATTATCTCCAAGAAAGTCTCATTCCAGGATTTCCTGTTATAATAGATTAGATACACACAGTACTTATCAAATAATACAAACAGTACACAACATGTGTTTCACCCTTATTGGGTCTCATAAGGTACACACACTTTTTGCATCTCCTTACAGGGATCGAACCTTGGACTTTAGGACCTGAGGCAAAGCCTGGTTCTCTTGTTTGGCAGGGTGCAGAATTACATTCTTTTTTAAGTGTGAATCTCAATCTGATTATTATTTGGTCACCTACCAGGTAACGCTTGTGGTTGGTCGGCCAGTGGGCAAACATCCACCACGTCCTCTCGGTTGCAAGAAGCAGATGATAGGTATGCGATACAGTATCTGCCAAATGATACAAATAGTATATGACGCATGTTTCGCCCTTATTAGGGCTTGTCATTTTTTATTTCCACACTAAAAAGAAAAGGTAAGAGACAATAATTTAGTTACATAGCCTTATGCTATGTTTGTCAACTTCTTTTCTTTTCAACGTGGGAATAACCTTTACTTTTTTTTCCCTTGCAAATACATGCTGACACAGCCCTTCACCAACTTCTTTCGTTTTAAACTTGGCTTTGTTTCAGATACAAAGTGGTCAACCTTCTGTAGAAAGAAACCTTACAATTTAATTCAATTTTATTCATTTCTGATAACATTCTTTGCTGAGTGTATAAAACCATATCTACTTTGCCTAACAGACAATGGCCAGATTTCCTGACAACAGTTTACTCTCAAAACGAGCACTTATTAGTCCTTGTAACAGTTGCTCTGTGGGAACCTCTATCAAGACCAGTGTCTGAGACCCGCAATCTGTCTAAACTAATTCCAGTGTGCATTTTAGATTTTATTCTTTTAACAGTACACATTTTAAACACTCAAAGTTTTAATTAAAACAATGATATTTTGTAGGATATAACAAATACTTACATACCTTATCAGCAGATTTCAGAGGCACAAATAACTCCAGAATTACACCAAGCTTCCCATATACAACATCAGACAGCAAAGGAATAAATAAGCAACATGAATATGAACAACAAATATTACAAGTGATTTTGACGTCTATTACTTTCTTGAAATTCTTGAGACAGTACTGTGAAAAAATCCTGGGCCATCTAAGAAACTTGTTTTAAAACTAGTTACCTGCGAAGTGTTTATCTCCTCATTAAAATATTAAATGTCATTAGAATAAATACAAATACACATTGATAAAATAACATTACATTTCTATTGTTTTTCCAAAACATATTGTTTATGATGTGATATACTCGCATCACCACAGGTTTGTTCCTAAATCACTCAGAGGCACCCTAGCTATTCCACAAACAATGCTCCTGATTTGAGACACATTTTTTTTAATCCAGTGAAGTTGATACAGTTGATCCAAACTGAAAGAGAATTTGTGGCATAACAACACATAGCTCCCCCAAGGGAGTTGCTACTGGAAAGTTGGATTTTTTTGAAAATAAATTCTGCTGTAAATGTGCATATCATACAGCCCAACAAAATCCTGGTTTTAACATTAAAAAAAGTATGTACTGTATAAGCATGTCCTAACTACAACATAGAATGGTTCTGGGCTCTATTCACATTCTCAAGTTGGTGTGAATGGCCCGATGAGCACCTAGCTGCCCTCACGTTACCAAAAAGGGAGGCCCTGAAAGTGCAACATGAGAGTTATCCTAAATTCTGCTTGTGAAGTGTTGTGGATTGCAAATGTGAGCCTCCGCAAAACCCCCACTTTTACTTCTGTTTGCCTCCTAGTTCAGAATGTTTTTTTTCAGCAGATGTTCCAATTCATTTATGTGTTCCATAGAATCATTTGCACAGGATTTTTGATGTATTACTAATGCAGACATAATTATGTGGCAGCCTACTAATTAAGGTGTCTAACTGGTTGCTTTTGACAAAATGAAAAAACCCAGATGAACATAATACTACTACTACATTTTATTCATATAGCACCTTTGCCATGCCTAACACTATGAAGATTAAGAATTTAAAGTTAATGAATGGTTTTATGAACATATTTTCAGCCATGCTTATAACCATTTTTATAAATAAGAAAAGTTTAAATGTGATTATGGAAATAACATAATTATTGTTGTCTTTTGGGACTTATTTCAGTTGTGGTTTTACATATCCTGCTATTTTAAGTCAGTCAGTCAGTCATAATCCAACCCGCTATATAAATGTAATGAATTATTATTATTATTATAGGGTCATGGGGGTCAGCTGGAGCCAATCCCAGCCAACACAGGGCACAAGGCAGGAACAAATCCTGGGCAGGGCACCAGCCCACCACAGGGCATGGGAAAGGCGCTATATTAATAAAATGTGTTATTATTATTATTATTATTATTACTACAACCACATATTATTATTATTACACACACACATCCACAAACCAAGCACACACTAGGAACAATTTAGGATCGTCAATGCACCTAACCTGCATGTCTTTGGACTATAGAAAGAAACCGGAGCACCCAGAGGAAACCCACGCAGACACGAGGAGAACATGCAAACTCCATGCAGGGAGGACTTGGGAAGCGAACCCGGGTCTCCTAACTGTGAGGCAGCAGCGCTACCAATGCGCCACTGTGCCGCCCCTGCTGTTTTCAAATTCTGCATATCTAATTATTCAATAGATATTCAAATGCAGCACACATCCATATGCCTGTTAGAATAATTTGGACAAATTAATAGACATAAAAAAACTTTGATAGATTATTTACAAACTAATCATTACTGTCCACTCTAAAATACTGTTTTCCCAATAAACAAACACTCACTGCCAAGAAAAAAATTGCACATATTTTTTTGGCTGGCCTAAAATTTTTATAGTACTGTAAATGGGCAGAAGTGTGTTTATATAGGCAATATAAACAAAGAGAAGGACAATTGGAATGGGGTTACAATGTCTCTGTTCCTCTCTTAGCTCTTTAGAGCACACTTCACTACTTGATCATATCCACAATACTACTTGATTGTTTGTAACAAGGATTCAACAACACCAACTCAAGGAAAAAAAAATCAGAAGTTAAAATCTCTCAAATACCTAGATCCTGAATATCCTACTACTCTTATCTACAACATCTACTATTGAAATGGATACTTTTGATTTGACCTAGCCTTCTTTATCTCTCATTTTGATTAGGTCCCTCTTCCTTATCTGT
This sequence comes from Erpetoichthys calabaricus, assembly GCF_900747795.2. Lineage (NCBI taxonomy): Eukaryota > Metazoa > Chordata > Cladistia > Polypteriformes > Polypteridae > Erpetoichthys > Erpetoichthys calabaricus. Next base: position 195,629,804 of record NC_041397.2, read on the forward strand.
CCCTCAACTCATACCTCATTTATATATTCACATCAGGTACAATTATAGCTCAACAGAAAAAATAATTGCAACTTCACTTTTTTAGCTTAGAATTTACTCTAGAATATATTTCCTGTACAGACAGACACTCAAAAAGACCTTTGTCCTACTCCTACATGAGATACAAAATCATCTAGGTACAGAATTCTATAGGAGCGCTCTACTGAAATGTTGTCATCATTTATATATTATATAGCAAATTCTGTTTACAATGGTAAAACAATGATACAAAAAATCTGACAAGTGTAACTAGAACAAGTACAATCACCTCTTCTATAAAAATAACAACAAAACTGATATTGTACCTTAACCAAAATACCTCAAGATAAAATACATAAAACTTGTGTGCGAAGGAACTACACTAGTACAAATGTATTAACAAGCACATGGCCACATTTGGAAAAAGGTGTAAAATGCTTTCTTTACAGCTTGTTCAGTTCTGATGTCTCTACTTACACAGCTGCCTTATACTAGAAGCACATCATTCCTGAATATCATGCACTATTTCCTGAATTAAATGTGTCTCAATAGAAACATATGATATAAACAATTGGGTGGGAAGAGTTATGGTTTTCAAACAAACTACATTGTAAACAGGCAATCATTCCCTGGTTTTGGTTGGGATGGGGCTCCTGAGGGCAAAGTCAATTTAAATTAAGGATTAAAAATTCAGTTTTTATCTATATCTATATCTAAACCCTAGCTACATTCTTGAAAAAAAGGATTTCAGCCAGTGTTAGAAACAAGTAAACAATTTAGGCAAATACTGACACTGCTGAAAAGCAATTAGAGTTCAGCATAAAGATTCAATTTTAGTAGAAAACTAACTCTGAAAGGGTAATTAGTTTTTGAAAAATAGAGAAACACAGAACAGATGGACAAAAAGGGGTAAAATAAATCAAAAAAGCAAACACAAATCAAGTTTTCTGGAAATGTTTATTTAAGGGTACAGGAAAAAGGCAAACAAAACTACTCGTGTACGCGGGCACTAATTTTCTTACAATTATCAAAACAGTTCACAGAAAATGCTATCTACAGTATATCATTGTCAATAAAATGATACTATATAACTGAACCAACTGAAATGTACAAATTTAGCATTTCAATCTCTACTATACGTCATTCACAATCGAAACGAATTGTGCATTCCACTTCGGCACATTTCAGAAAACTGGGAACAGGAACAGAATTGCACAGTAATGATACTTATAAATATATAGTATATTAAAACATCATCAAATATAATCAATGCCATATAAATCAAAGCCCCATAAAACAAAGCTTTGACCAATGATCTATTCATACAATTACAAATTGTGCTAAATGCACATTTTGCTGAAGATTTACAAAATTCTTATTGATATCAGTACTGTACAGTGCTGTTTCAAAAGAGAGAGAACATAAATAAAAAATTATTATTGCTAACTGGTCATGTACCCATTCTAATGTACATCTCCTATTTATCTACACTTGCATGAAAAACATCATGGACAGATTACTCTGTCACTAAATGATTCTCAGCAAAGGCAAACAAATAAAAATGTATTTTAATCTTTCAGTAAAATAAGAAAAGCTGCTAATCACTGCAAGATCAGTCTGACAGCTTTATGTAAGGATACAGGTTTTACATACTAAGTCCGATTTAAAATGCCTAAAACGATTCACTTTTACCAACAATGCAAGTGTTAGCAGTAGACCTTTTAAAATTTTTCCAAAATTGGAGTTCATGCACTGTCAAGCTCTAACATCAAATTAAAAAAGAGAAAGCAAAAAGATTCCCAAGGCAGCAGAACACCCAAAAGAAACAAAAAGAAAAGCAGCAATTTCAGCAATGGCAAATGCTTTGAGATTGATAATTTAGATCTAATTTCTTCTTCCTGGCCTTCTTGGAAAGCAGACAATATAGGCACACCTCACAAACGTATCAGAGTTCTCAACAGTAAGTGTCGAGAATGTGTGAAGGCACACATTTCCTTTGTGCACTGCATCACAAAATGACAGCACGGAATAAAATAGAATGCAAATCAAAAACATGAATTTGCAAATAAGTCAGACTAATGTCACTGCTGGTAATAAGTATGTACCAGATTTCTACTAACTGAATACTACATTTCAGAAAGTTTAAATGTATAAATTTAAAGCAATCTGTACTAGAAGCTTAGCTTTCTAGTGTAATTTCAGAGTGTCAAAATTTAAACTCAACTTTGATCACACCCAAGAAAAAACTGGTATTAAGTTGCTGTATCAAACATCAAAATGAACTAATTACAAAAATTCAGGGTACAAAAGATATACATCTTCAGAAGAGATCAACTCTTTTCATATTAAAAAAAAGAAAACAAACAAAAAGGAAATATGACAATTACTAAAAAAAAGCATGCTGTCTACTTGCAATTTAATAAAAAAACAGTTCAGGCAACACTACACAGCAAATATTCCATTCACTAAATATTACATTTTTACACTTTATACTTTTTCACCTTTCTAATCAGCTCACACAGACTTAAGCGGAGGTATTCGTTTAAACGATTGCTTTGTTTTAAATAAGAAAAATTCAAATCACACTTGCGCAAATTACATGTTGATTGAATAACAATAGTCTGAAAAAGTGCAAACCCACTTAATAACACTTCATTTGTTTTTTTCTTCAACACTGAATTTGTCAAACTCAGTCATACCATTTTTCAAAATGTTCTAAACTATGGACCCATCCCTGCTTTGTGCTGGAATCATCACTGGAACTGCACCCGCTCTGCTAAGGTTGGGACCTGCTACCTTGGCCGATGGAAGATTTGGAGCTTGACTTGGAGGGCGCTCATATTCTTCAGAAGGAATTTTGTCATAGTGAGGCTTGAGGGAATATTCATGTAGGTTGGATGGTGACATGGAACCCAAGGATGAGCGATTACTGCCAACACTAGTAAAGCTCCGGGCAGTTGATGCACGGCTCTTGGGAGGTGGAACATCTTCTCTATTAAAAGAAAAAGAAAAAAAAAAAAAAATTGGTTTATTGGAATAAATCACTTTAACTAAAGCACGATTTCTATAAGGGTTACTTACAATTACAGCATTATCTTTAAAATAAATAAATAGATTATATCTCTATATCTATATACACCTATATATCTATCTATCTATATATATACACATACACATACATACATATCTATCTATATACATACAAAGTATATTAAGTATGCTTTATTTTAGAAAAAAATGGAGGAAAAAATTGCTTACTTGATTTCATGAGAAATTTCCTTCTCATATTTTTTTTTGTTACGTGTTCTGTACCAGCAAATGAGGATTATTGCAAGGGCAAGTAAAGCCAGAAGAGTCCCAATAATTGCACCAGCTATTACACCAGAGGTGTTTTTTGCTGAAATAAAAAGAACAAACATTGCGTAAGACATTATTAAATCTGCATAGTATAGGCTTTAGATATCATATTGAAAACCTTGCCACCTGTGAACAAGAGACATATGGTTAATCATGACTTATCAGCAAACTCGAAGTGAAGCACAAATTAAAGCATAATAAACCAAGACAAGACTAGTACTGGCAGGGATAAACTAAACAACAACTGATTAAATAACATTCACTTTTCCTATAAAACATCAGTGTGTATATATATTAACTGCTCTGTTAAACTAGTAATTGACCCTTTATAGGCTGAAATGGTATAAAAGAAGGAGAAGAAAATAGATTTGTGTTGTAAAATATTTTTATGCTGATTAGATATTAAAGTGCATAATAAAGTTGCCTATATTTAAATGAAATTATCTTGTTTGTGTTGGGGTTGCAAAGCAGAGCCAAACTAGAACATAGAGGGTGTGTTAAATTCATTACACACAAAACACATATATACACACAAAACACATATATACACACATACAAGCACACACCTCCCTCATTTGGATTGAGTGCTCTCTTTTCTTTGCCATGATGATGGTTGGCTAAGGAAATTTGGTTCTGTGTCTCCTCACATTTGTATCCAGTTAATCAGAATGTCATTGATTTCTGCTGGAAAGTTCCTATACACTCCAATCAACTTAATGGGCAATTTGAATGGGAAACATGCTTCAGTTACATTGTTTCACATTAATTTACAAGGGTGCCAACAATTGTGATGTGTTTTTGTTAAAAATATTTATTTCTTGATGAGGGCTTTGTTTTTCATTGAATGAATTTGTTTCAATTAATAGTCAGATGTTTCTCATTTTTTCAGTGCAAGATGACAGTTCTGAATTCAGCAAACAGTGATTTTTGCATGCTGGCTAATTTAAGATTTACAAAAGGTACATGAAAAGCAAGTTTTATTTTAATGTACGTAAAAATAAGTAAATCAAAATAATAATAAAAAAGTATTTAAGGCTTGTGTTGGTTTATTAATCCTCTTGAAGACCCAATAAGGGGAACCAGGATGATTCAGAGAAAGCAGTTTTTACTAGTGGCCACATTGGTTTCTTTGTTCTCTTTTTTATTCAATATGTGTATTAATATAGCACTTTTGTATTGGGGAATGAACTTTTTATTTTAATAGACAGTTGAAGATTAATAAAGACTAGCTTAATTTATATGAAGATCCCAGTTGTAGCCTTCTCTTTCTAATTAACAATTATGTCCCAGAAAATTCCTGTTTGAATAAGACATCCAGGAATGAGCATATGCTAGAAGCCAAAACATTTTTTATACAGTTTAAGCCAGGAACCAGCACAGGTTCACCATTCCTGCTAAGCGAATGTCCCTTTGATCAATTTGTTATATATTTACACCAATATAAATAATACTTCATAGATAAAACTGATGAAGAATTCCAAGGAAGTATTTATTTCAAAGTATGGGCTGTCTGCAAGACCCGATATTAAGGAATACACATAACTGCATCACTACAACCCAGAATAAATACGTCAGCATATAAATCTGACAAACAAGCAGAGAACACTCATCTCACCATGGTTGGTAGATCAGTTTACACATTGACAGTTACATGTCTCAGTCTGTCATCTAGATACCTTTAAGAATTTATGGTCGTGGCTGGTCGACTTCAAATACATGACTCAGAAGTATGTTCCATATTTTTAGATTCTTTTTGGTGAAAAGTGCTTCCTGGCTAAGTGTTAAATAAACTTCTGGTATGCTTGAGTATGCACTTCACTACTTAACTCGAGGAATTTTTGGCAGATCAATTTTTTCAATGTCTTTGAGGTCCTGAACTAGGCATCCACTGCACTTTATTTGCCCAAGATGAAAATGGTTAGGGCCTATAACAGTACAAGGAAAGGAAGAAGCAGCTAACAATTCTTAAGATCTTCTTCATATCATTTGATAGATTTTTTTCCCCAAATTAACATACTATATGTTTGATAAATCAACCACAGCTCAGAAATGAGTCTGCAGGTCATGAAAAGTAATGATATCCCATAAACCAAGTACATGCTGTTGACACAAGTACGCAAAATAAAATGTAAGGCTGAGGGTGCTCTGCTTAGTCAGGAAGGGTTTAATGCATTTTCTACTGTCTTTGGGTAAGGGGTATACTAAAATGGCAGCAATCCATTTCCTTTTCTCTCCTCCTGATTATCTCCCCCATTATTGTAGCATATTTGTTGAAAGATTTTTCTGGAAGGGATATTCAGTTTTAATGTACTCTTAAAAAAAAAAAAAAGAAAGAAAATTCTAGTAACAGCACAGAATCTTTGCTTCAAAGCCATAGACTACAGCTAGACGCTGAAGAGAGTGACCCTTGATCTGTTTGAACTCTGTCTAGGTAAATCAATAACAACTTTAAATGAACAGCTATGCAAACGAGAATGCCCAGTTCATTAATAACCATTCCATTACCGGAAAAGGGTTTGTTTTAGTGTCTTGCAAAAAACAAGTAATGTTTATTGGGTGTGAGGCTATACAGACCACAAGTACCAAATCACATATATTTTAAACCAGGAAAAAGGAGCTTTTACCCAGTAAATAAATGAAAATTGAAATCAATCGAGCTTTCATAGCAATTCAATTTCACTTCTTATAAAAAATAATGAAATAAAGTGAACTTTTATACTAAGAAAATAGCCTTACTGATGTTTAAAACCAGCTGGCTTGTTGTCGATATTTGTCTTGCATTTCAGATGTTGCATTTTCAATGATAAAACCTCACTATTTAAAATATAAATGACTTAACTTTTTGACATTTTGGAAATTAAAAAAAATGAAGACTATGAAGTTTCAAGATAAGGGACAGCAAACATTTAACGTCATACATACAAGAAACACCAAACCTCATTTTACTATTATCAACTTAATCACAATACATAACAAGGAAATAAGAAACTATGAAAGGCACAAGAACCTGGCCAAACACGTTGCACACGTACACTGATGCAATATTCTCCAGCTTCATATCATATAAAAAGTCATTTAAGACAGATAACTTGTAAGCTAAATTAATTTGAGCTTTTAAGACTGAATTCTTTTCCTGGTTATGCTAGATACCACACTGTAAGCTTGTAATTAGTCAAGTAAAGGAGCAACAGCATAGCAGCGCATTAGCTAATTTCACCATCCATAAGGTTCCCTATCAAACTTTGCCATTACTAAGAACTGTACATGGTATAAGACAGAATTCCATTGTCTTTTTAATAATGCTTACAAGCAGATGAAATTAAGTATTACTCTTGGACCATTTTGAAACAACAAAAAATTTGATGAATCTCAAATCACCAGTTTTGTCAATAAATTTAAACCAAAGTTTAGCTGTGTCTTAAGAATTAAGAAGTATTTTTTGTATTTATATATTTCAAGCCTAAAGTTTGGTTGCAAAAACAAGACATTCTTGTTTTTTATTTTTTGCATTGAATTTTGTGTTTATTTCAGTGTTTCAACCGGCAAATGAGCATTTACTGCCCTTATAGCTATTTGTTTTTCTTGTGTGGTCTAAGGCCTTTGTTCAGTAGTGTATATAAGTTACATACATAGAAACATTAAGCATATGTGTCAGAACCAAGTCAACAAAAAAGGTTTATATATTAAAAAAAAAAAAACACACACACAATCAAGTTTTGTGCCATTAATTATTTGCTAAATTTTGAATTTCACTTGAGAACTAGACACGTACAAAGAATGAATTTCATCTAATCAATACATACCAGGACTAGTCCCCTGCATATGCTACAGAGAAAATTTGCAGGAAGATCAAACAGAAAAAATGCAGTGAATATTAACAAAAAAAAATATCTAAGAGTATAGCATGACACAACAGATGCTGTAGTTATTCATTAGTAGTAAGATTAAATTATTCTTCATGAACAATTGAACATAAGCAGGGTTTAAGCGTGTGCCAAAATGCCTGAAATAAACAATCTCTGCATGCAAAGGGTTCTCTCAAGTTAATGAGAGAAATTTAATTACTGTTTCATAACTGGGGATAAACTTGGATACATCACTATGACCCAGAATCCAAACAATGGATATAATGAAAACAAGTTGATAGCTAAAAGTCAAAATGACTTTCAAACCAGTGCCGTTACTATTATGTGTATGATATTTGATGATGTCAAGGGTCTAGTTTATACGGATTACTTACCTCAAAAGATCCCAGTCATCAATAGCCTAATTTGCCTTGATACTGATGGCAGTCTAACAGAGAAAACCTAAAGGAAATTAATGATTGCCAAGATGCAAATGGGGATAGTGCACTGCTCACACTGTACAGGTGAAACTGTTAATTTGAAGAGAAGCTACAGAATGTGAAGCCCTTGTAGAGAACACTCACCCAAAGTTGTATACACCCAGTAAAATTGGAGCTGTCAAATCAACACAACTTGAACTTCCCCTATACAGGCAGAATATCGAAGTACCATGAGAAAAATAAGTGCCAAATCTAGGTGAATCTGAATCCAGTCTCCCTAAGCGGCAATGATTTTGCCAACATGCTGTCCCATATCTAAATATTTAAAAGCAAATTTCCTGGACACAAGGACATCACTTAAGATAAAAGCTATGAAGGGGTATAAATAAATCTGACCATTTTTATATAAAAAGACAAAAAAAAAGGAGGAATTACACAAAACTAGAGATAATTAAATGGAGTAAAAAGATTCATTTGATGTAGAAAGTGTATTTGTATACTTACGTGGAACTACAGATAGGTTCACAATACACTGGTCTGTGCCCGCTCTATTTGTTACCACACACTGGTAAGTTCCAGAATTACCATCTGTTAAATTTTTTACAAATAAAGCTCCATTGTCTTTGCACGAAGAAGGAAAAAAAAAAAAGACAACACAGTTGATCATTTTAATATTTTAAACTACAGCATTACTATTACATTATGATGCATATTTCAATATTTCATTAAATCAAATTAAAAATAAAAGTTAAACTAATATCAATCTATTATACCAATTTGCTTATTCAAATTTAGGATAAAGGAAAGCCGGTGCCAATTCTAGTAGCCTTGGCTTGTTCTCTTTGCACCAGGTATTACTTAAGAAAATGAAACATAAATACTGTACGTACAACAGAATATCTGATTTATTTAATAAAAATCTGCTACATATTCTACTGTATCTATTTATCCATATTACTAACCGAGAATGGTAAACCGGAAGGCATGGACGCAGGTACACGGCGATGGGACCATGAGACATACTGCGCAGGCACCTACAGCGCGCGTCTCATAACGCGCCCATAGCTAATGACTAACGACACAGACACACAAAAAAGAGGATTCTGCGCTGCACCCCAGAGTCAAACGGAAGAGGCTACGGAGGCCCCACAGGTCCACAAAGATAGTACGGAAGGCGCGGGAAAGTACGAAAGGCGCAGGTGCCTACAACACGCTTCTGAATAGGACATGAAGCAACAACGCGCCCATAGCTAACGACTAATGACACAGCCACACAGAAAAGAGGATTCTGCACTGCACTGCACCCCAGAGTCACACGTAAGACACTATGGCGTCCGCAAAGGTCCACAAAGATAGTACGGAAGGCGCGAGAAAGTACGAAAGGCCCAGGCGCCTACAACGCGCTTCTGAACTAAACGTCCACACTACACAGCATGGTCCGGGTAATGAGAATAAATGAACTCTCCACATTAAACATACGGCATCCTCACACGTCCAAACCATATAGCATATGTGAATCACATTACAGTGATGCATTATTAACGGTACAACCACAGAAAACGCTTCGTATTAACAGTAAGTGTAATTATCCATATTACTAACGGTAGTCAACAGATAACTAATGGAGTCACGGTCACGGCTCCAAAACAATCCAGCTCAACTAATGGAGCTACAAAAGCGAGCCCGCATGGACAAATACAATGTACATACACGCCTACAACGCGTGTCAGAAACTGCGGAAGCAAAGCAGGCACGGGTTCAAAATGAAAGACAACAACTGACGGAGATACAAACACGAGCCCGCCTGGATATAATCAATGAACGCAGGCGCCTACAGCGCGCGTCTGAAATGCCGCAAGCAAAGCAGGCTCATATATCTAACATTCATCAATGTTTTTCGGGTTACCCAACACCGGGGGTAGGTTAGCGAAGCGAGCAGGGGGAGGAGCCCCCTTGTATTTTAATAAACAATGACAATTAATAGATAACATGACAAGTGTAATAATTACTAATGACAGAACTTACCCAAAACGGCATTCTGAGGCAGAGTTTTTGTGTCAGTAATTTTTGACCACGAATATGACATTGGCGCTGTACCTTCACTCGATAAGCATTTAAGAGCAATATCCTGAGTGTTCTCTGGTGTTCCCTCAATGTAGCATCTTGGGGTCGATGGCTTTACTAATAAATTATAAAAGTAAATAAATAATAAATTATAAAAGTGAATTTCAATAGAACAAAGTGACAGAAAAAAATTAATTGCATCATTTAAAGTCAAATGAAAAGAAAAAAAAACATTTTAAACATAACTTTTAATAGTTAAAAATCTAAGCACACAAAAGAGCTTAAATAACACTGAATTGCTTATATGTTGTGCCTTAAAAATTTCATGCCAGGAAGCATTTGATGAGTTACAAAAACATTGTTCATATCCTCCTTTTGAAAGGAAAGAGGTGAACCATAATGGGACTCACTGTTTGAACAGAAACCTTTGCTTGTATCACTGGAGAGAAAGCTTTTTTGATAATAAATTTTATAAGTATTTAAATCTATCCATGTGTACTTGGTTTTTTTTTTTTTTTTTTTTTTTTTTTACATAGAACGGATAGGCTCAGAATAGCACAGACTTATTAAGACATGATCCAATATCTTGGACCCAAATGCCTCATAAAATTGAGTATACAGTGTAGCAGGGTTAAGTTGAGCTTAATGCTAACCTAAATTTCACTTGCTTTCCAAGAAGGACCACTGCCTCTTATTAAATACACAAGGGAAAGAATTGGGCTGAAACACTGTTATGTCAAACTTTATACATTAGCTAGCCCCTTTCACAAATTAAGTCCACAGCAGGTATTTAACTAAAAATGACCACATCATGGCCATGTGTGGAGGACTAAATCTATTTTACATGAATATTAAACTGTCCATTTCCCAGGGTGAGAACTGGGGTGATTTCAGTCAAATCTATTTTTGCCAGAGAATTACTTTGACAAGTAAGCTAAATATCATATAGGTCTAATGCAAGATGTGCTCACTTTAATTAAAGTGGCCAGCTCCAGCAGAAGTCAATAGAGGTTTCATTATTTGCAATGTTGGCCTTAAGAAAAGCTATGAAATTAGATTCTGAAAGAAGGTAACCACCCTTGATTACTACCAGTAAGGAAGTTGTTCCTTAGGTTTTAGGAACAGTAAATAGCATTATAAGCACAAAAAAAGAAAGATCTGAATGACGTGTTATACAGAAACAGAAAGGTCATTTAAAAGATAATGAAAACTGTCCACATCAATGGTTTTAAGACATTAACACTTCCACTAGGATCCTCTCCCATTTTAGTGTGTTTTAATTCTACTCGGTAAAACCCTTAATATACCTCCTGCTATTTCTCAAAATTGTTCTGTTTATTTGAAAGTTTCTTGCACAAATAATTAAACTCTACAAATGGCACTCCACTGTCTTCTGCAAAATGAAACTTGAATTCAGGAAAGGTAAAAATGATTTAAGTTCAACAACTGCCCATCTATCTGAGTCTACAAACTCATTTTAATTAAAACTAATATGTATGCAATTTCTTCATTTCTTCTTGCAGTCATGATATCAATATTATTTAGTCAAACAGCTTTAGTTACCTATCACATTCAAGGTAATTTTTCTGTTTCCGTTTCCTGGAATCTTCTTTACTCTGCATTGATAAGTCCCAGAGTCTGTAGGTTTCAAATTGGTTAATTCTACTGAAGCATCGCCACTTGCGGGATCTTGGGAGCTCAAGTGAATGCGACCTATTACTGGGTCATAGTACTTGTCATAAACCATGCCCGCAGAGTACATAAGCAGCTACAAAATAGAAAAATGTTATATTAAAAGACATTTAAATCAATGCATTAAAAGGTAAAGAATGTTTATATGTAAGAATATGTAAACAGGTTACGAAAACCAGTTACATGGCTTGATGTAGTACAGTACAATGGTTAAACTTTAAGGAAGTCATAGATAAACAAAGTAAAATCTATGGGCTTAGTTACAAAAATGTGATTTCCAATTTATGGTTAAACATAACACCTACTGTAACACACTAAAAGCTGCAATATCCAGAATCTTGAGGACCTGGTAGGTATCAGTTTCTAAATCCACCAGATATCAGAACATATTACATATTATTATAGCATGTCAAAGTCCTGTTAGGCAATATGTGGAATCTAAATGATTTCCCAGCATTTTCACAGATTTACTAAATAATAAAAAAAGACATGTACAGTGCCAATATATAGTATATACAGGTGCTGGTCATAAAATTAGAATATCATGACAAAGTTGATTTATTTCAGTAATTCCATTCAAAAAGTGAAACTTGTATATTAGATTCATTCATTACACACAGACTGATGTATTTCAAATGTTTATTTCTTTTAATTTTGATGATTATAACTGACAACTAATAAAAGTCCCAAATTCAGTATCTCGGAAAATTAGAATATCAATTAAGACCAATGCAAAAAAAGGATTTTTAGAAATGTTGGCCAACTGAAAGGTATGAACATGAAAAGTATGAGCATGTACAGCACTCAATATTTAGTTGGGGCTCCTTTGGCCTGGATTACTGCAGCAATTCGGCGTGGCATAGAGTCGATCAGTCAGGGGCACTGCTCAGGTGTTATGAGAGCCCATGTTGCTCTGATAGTGGACTTCAGCTCTTCTGAATTGTTGGGTCTGGCGTATTGCATCTTCCTCTTCACAATACCCCATAGATTTTCTATGGGGTTAAGGTCAGGTGAGTTTGCTGGCCAATCAAGAACACGGATACCATGGTCCTTAAACCAGGTACTGGTAGCTTTGGCACTGTGTGCAGGTGCCAGGTCCTGTTGGAAAATGAAATCTGCATCTCCATAAAGTTCGTCAGCAGCAGGAAGCATGAAGTGCTCTAAAACTTCCTGGTAGACGGCTGTGTTGACCTTGGACCTCAGAAAACACAATGGACCAACACCAGCAGATGACATGGCACCCCAAACCATCACTGACTGTGGAAACTTTACACTGGACCTCACGCAATGTGGTTTCTGTGCCTCTCCTCTCTTCCTCCAGACTCTGGGACCTTGATTTCCAAAGGAAAAGCAAAATTTACTTTCATCAGAGAACATAACTTTGGACCTTTTTGTCTTTAGCCCAGGCGAGACGCTTCTGACGCTGTCTCTTGTTCAAGAGTGGCTTGACACAAGGAATGCGACAGCTGAAACCCATGTCTTGCACATGTCTGTGCGTGGTGGTTCTTGAAGCACTGACTCCAGCTGCAGTCCACTCTTTGTGAATCTCCCCCACAGTTTTGAATGGGTTTTGTTTCACAATCCTCTCCAGGGTGCAGTTATCCCTATTGCTTGTACACTTTTTTCTACCACATCTTGTCCTTCCCTTCGCCTCTCTATTAATGTGCTTGGACACAGAGCTCTGTGAACAGCCAGCCTCTTTAGCAATGACCTTTTGTGTCTTGCCCTCCTTGTGCAAGGTGTCAATGGTCATCTTTTGGACAACTGTCAAGTCGGCAGTCTTCCCCATGATTGTGTAGCCTACAGAACTAGACTGAGACCATTTAAAGGCTTTTGCAGGTGTTTTGAGTTAATTAGCTGATTTGAGTGTGGCACCAGGTGTCTTCAATATTGAACCTTTTCACAATATTCTAATTTTCTGAGATACTGAATTTGGGACTTTCATTAGTTGTCAGTTATAATCATCAACATTAAAAGAAATAAACATTTGAAATACATCATGAATTACATGTGTGTAATGAATGAATCTAATATACAAGTTTCACTTTTTGAATGGAATTACTGAAATAAATCAACTTTGTCATAATATTCTGATTTTATGACCAGCACCTGTACTGTTTTTTGAGAGAAAAGCTGGCATTTATTTCCAGTATCAAAAATCCTGAAATGCTAGTACCGTACCATGTAAAATATGGTGTTTTCTGTATACTGCACAACCCTACTACAGGCTTGCCAACAGAATCAAGTTTACTGCATTTTCTTGAAGTGGACTGTGGGTTTGGCAGCATTGACTGGCTCCAGTAGCTATCAAAAAGATATGACCAAAGCAGCTACTGTATACAAGCAAAGTAAGCAAGTAAACAATCCTGTTCTATACAGCACTTAAAAATTAAGCATCACAATTTAATAATTAAGCTACTTTTATATCAAATTAGAATGCAATAACTTTCTTTAATACTTGTGTAGGACAGACTGGCATTACCCAATTACCCTTAGCACTCTAGTCTTTTGCTTAAGAGACAGCTGCCAGATCCTCTTAACTTCAGTTAAAGTGTCAGTGCTCTCCCTATAGTTAGGGCCTCTTTGGAATGCAGTTTCTGGGTCTGATCTGACAATACTGATCAATCACAGGCAAAAATGACATTGAGGGATGTCTCCATAACACACCACTTAAACACTTGGTCAGTGAACAAAGAGCCATACCTCAATGACTGACGACTTTGACGAACAAAACTTTGCACCAATTCTCAACCAAAAGGTTAGTCTTATGTGTGCCCAAGAAACCAATGGCAAAATGTCCACACCTTACTTTATATCTCATTACAAGCACTACATCAGGGCACTCTACAATATGCTTAGTGCTCTCCACCTGGCCACCTCAGGGTGTGGTCCCAACAAAGGCAGGAGCAATCCCTTTTACTCTAAAGGACAACATGGTGCTGGACTGTAAGAGTGGAAGACAGTCTGTGACAAAGTTAGATAAGAATGCCACAAGTCCAAATTTTGTTAACGTAAAGCAATATGCATGAGAAAAAGAGACAGAACCTAAAGTCACCCATTTGTCTTACTGAAGATGACAGTCAACTGATCACAGACTACCCAAGCAGACATGAATTCTATGCTCACAAATGAGAAAACTATAGTACCACCCACAATTAAAAGGCATAATCAAAGTAAAAAAGAACAAAGAAAAAGTGCACTTAAAATCCTTCCTGTGCTTGAGAAAGCTGACCCAGAAGAAAGAACAAGGCATGACCATAACCCTGGATTCAACAATATCCAAACCATAAGTACACCTACTCTGATTCCAAGAACTATTGAGTTTAACTTAGTTCTTGGGGTAAAGCCAGCTAATGCATTTTGTTTATTGCTATCACTGTAATCATTTCATAATTCAGTAGGAAAATTCACAGCAGCGTCTCACTCCCTGTGTTGAGGGCTTAAACCACACTGGTGCTGACTAGGCTTGAGCACATAAATGTCAACATAATGGTGCAGACACCTGAAATTTCATAACTAGCTAAAAGTTATCCGTCTTGACCACATTAAAAACATCAAAATTCATGAGTTATGTGCCTTTTTCTATAGGAGAGAAGATCAAAATAAGCTAGTGCAGATTTATGTTCAATGTTGTTTGTTACTGCCCTCTGTCTATCCTCACTTTGTATGTCCATCTTCTATTATACTTATGTTAAACATAAATTGTATTATTTGGTTTAATGCAGCAAGCATGTTTAAATTTTTTTAAACTGAAAAATAATCTATCACTATGTCTGAATCACATAAAGAGAAAGTTATTTAATGTGGACTTTCACCAATTTATGAACCTCTTTCAAAAACACATGAACCTTATTCAAAAATAGTTGGATAACATGGATTAAGCCAATTACTGGAGAGCCTCCCTTTACGTTACAGCACACCAGTCACTCGTCCCTGGTCAGGAAGCCAAAGTCTTTCTGTCATGTATAGACAAAATGCCTATCCTTATTTCTATGTATACATTTCAGTACAGTTATAGTTTGTAAAAATGTAACCTGTTTAGTTTTAAGGCTAAAATTTAATACTTTTATAATTTAATGACATTTAAAATGAAGGCTCAAAAGACGAATTACTGTAAAAATCTAACTATAGGACTCTGTCAGCAACAATGAACACATAAAATGTTAACGGATTTGGGATCGAATGTGGGAGACAATTTCAATTTACAGCAGCCTACAAAGTTAAAGATAAGAAAATGTCACTTTTGTGAGGTTGTATATCCACACCCTCTTTATTTACTAAAGTTTGTCTAAGATTATGTTCACATTGTAGCACAATCAGTTTTTTCACTCATATGTGACAAAAAACAATTTTATTACAGAAGTGTGCTTTAATGGGTTGGGGGCTCAATGTTTATTCAAATTTAGTCAATCTTCATGTTGAAAATCAAAATGGATTACAGCAACAGTTTAGTGTGCCAATAGAAAAAAGGTGGTGGTGGACTTAATAAGCATTTGGGCAAAACTGTCACCAGTATATACAACCCAAATTGCTCTGTGATTTTTGATGTAAATGGCACTCCTCATGTATTATTCTACTCATATCCTGGGACAGATACTGTCTTGACTTTCTAAAAAATGACAAACTACTGATCTGCATTAATACTCTCCAATTCTCATCCCCAACCAATCCTGGCT
Organism: Erpetoichthys calabaricus; assembly: GCF_900747795.2. Taxonomy (NCBI): domain Eukaryota; kingdom Metazoa; phylum Chordata; class Cladistia; order Polypteriformes; family Polypteridae; genus Erpetoichthys; species Erpetoichthys calabaricus. The sequence continues at coordinate 195,645,896 of NC_041397.2, forward strand.
CCTCTGCATTTCTACAGAGAGATACTTTATGTATATTTTATGCATCTTTTCTCTTATTTATCTTCACAAGCAGACAAATTCACACACATCATGTACTGAGTATGGTTTGTGTTCATAGGTCACAAATGTTTGAGAATTTCTTACTTTTTTGTAATTAACCTGGGCATGCAGTGCACATTCACCATAGATATCTGTACACAACCGTATCATATTTAGATTGCTTGCAAAACCAATCTGACCGGTCCAAAAATATCTTGATTAGCCAAAAATCAGGATAGAGTCACATTTATTTGCAGCACAAACATTGCCTAACACAATTATCCCTCTCAAGAATTTTTTTTTTTTTACAAATTTCAACATATGGATATCAATCTCTGGATTTTTTATCTCACAGAAAGCACAGTGGTGAAGCTGCAGAACAACTTCTAGGCACCTCATCCAGAGTACAGCAGCCCCACAGGGATATTTGTTTTTGTTCACAAAAATGACTGCATTTCACATGAACATTCTGTAAGAGCTGGCATAACGAAGTGAGGTTAAAGAATTGATCAGACATCGAAGCCTTAATGAACTGGAATTAAATGTCAAGGAAACAAATTGGAGTTCGACATTAAGGGAAAAGATCATGCTCACTTTTATACAGCAAATGTCAAGCTACAGAAACAGTAGAAAATTTAAATAATAATTTTATTTATACATCACTCTGTTATGGAAGTCAACACATCCATTACTGTCAAAAGAGCTCACCACAGTTTATTCTGAAATATATGTGCAATTTTAAGACACAGTAAATAATTTTGCCATATTGCTATCCTGTTATCAATAGGGTAAGTTTGGAGGTTATATTATTAATGCTTACTGTGTTTTACATCATATCCAAAGACCACAACAATTTAGCTTCCTACAGGGACAGCTGAAGTCAACCAAAATACACATCACATGAAGGGCCACGTGACAATGAGAGTTGGGTATCAGCATTATTTTGTCCATAAGAAAATACTATGAAAGTCGCAGGATGGTTGGAAGAGCAAAGTGACTTACCATTGTATCCTTACTTTGAACATCAGGTGGTAGGAGTACCCACTCTATCCCTAATTGTCCTATGTCGCTTGATGCAGTTGTAAATTTGCAATCCATTACAGCAGTTTCACCACTGACTTTCTCGAGAGAAATTGTATCGGTTGATTCCATTGTCAGTCCATAAACTGAGGAAAAAAAAAAAAACAACAAAATTACTGTTAATTGTGTGATATAACCAACTACGATAGTTGTTTGGGAGATTGTGTGAGTTGGGTGAAAATTATCCAGGAAAGGAGGTGCACTACTAAACACGATGCTAGATAAGCATAGCTTAAAAGGATTAGTTCGGTATTTTTCAAGTGAAGTTAGTTCTTCACAATCTTATTATATATTAGTTTGCCACATGAAATTGCATTCTAAAAGAGAAGCATATTTTATAAGTTTTTAAAAACACTCTTGCATTTTATAATGGATGTATTCAGTAAGTTCACCTCCATTTTTCATACTGATTTGTGTCAAGATTATACACATCGCAAAACAGCATATCCATGTCATTTTAAGGAGGAAAAACACACACACACACACACATAGCAAAACACGTTATTTTGGAAAGTCATGGCCAAGCAAGTTATTGACATTGAATGTTGATTCTCAGATGTGAACTGCTGTCTATACAGAAGCATATATCATTATTATGCAATGATATTCCCCGCTACCACCGGATTAATAATGCACTCATGTGCTTCACTGAGAATGAATAGCATAATGAGAGAAGCAGGAGTAAAATTAGCCACTTTAGGGTGACTGCTGTTGACGTGGCACTCTAAAGGACTTTCTGGCTTCTTCAGCTGTTGCTCGCTTATGCACTAAGGCTGTTTATTGCCAGGTCTTAGGTGGGAAGAGCAGTACCACGATACAATATAGTTAGACTCTCAGTAGCCTGAACTAAAATTTTGCACAACCTTGTCAATAATGGGTATTCGTCTGCCTTATTTTTCTCAAATATGCATGGATAATGCACTGGGGATGCAAGTCAATATGGGGGCAACTCAATAATTATTGGGAGAGGACAAAAATAATGTACAGCACAAGATACAATAATATCACACATATAAGTAAACCTCCTTGTTTTTCAAAATTGTCATTAACAGAGTGGGACCAGCCAAAATCACATAAGACAACATTCACTGCTGTGCATCTTTCATATTTTTTAATAACGTAACTTTGTTTAGCAACTTGACCTGTGAGAGAATATCCAGGCAGAGGAGTCTCTGCAAGAACAGGTCAGCCATGCGTGCTGAAGGCGCTCATCATGGTCCTTAAAACGCCACAAACTTAAAAATAGGCACAATGAACAGTGCATTCAAGCTCTGAACACACCATGAGCACACTGTGCAGGTGGTTTGGCTTATTTCACATACTGTTATTGAAAATACAATGCACTGTTATAAGTTCACTTCTGATTACTGTTATTTATACAAAGTACGATTTAGTTCTTATGTGCTCCTTTCAATATGCTGCCAGTGGGTATGAATCAAGCTCATGTAGGCTAAACTTACAACACTGAACATAATGGGGAAAAAGTAAGTACCCATTAGTAGAATAAAAACCATACGATGTGAGCATGCATCTCTCGGTTATTACCAGCCATTGCAAAAACATAACTGCTGAAAAAACAATTGCAGAAGCAAAAGAAGGATTATATGATGACTACAGTTTGGCACTGGGGGCTTGTTAGTGTTGTCATAACTTCACCCAAGGCTGTTTGCAGACAAAACAAACAGGAAATGTATTCTTGCCTCAAGAAAAATAGTTGCAAGAATACATGATAAAATATAATTTTTTAGTTAGTATTTTTAAACACGGATGGGATATTGTCTTAAATCAAAACTTTCACTGCTTCAAAGTGGACATATTTGAAAAAGCCCTAAAACTTACCATTGACCTATGAACCCTGGGACCTTTTACTCCATTATAAGCAACAAAAACAGGCAACATATTTTTTTAATGTAAAAAAAATAAAAACAATAACAATAAAAGCTTCACTTTAGAACAGATTTTTAGGTGGCTAATAAATGTACACAATGATTGTAAGGATAGTAAAAGTGCAGGATCCTGCAAACATCTCTCCTTAATTACAGTATCTGTGTTTAGGTGTACACATGCAATGGTTCAATCTCACTGCTGCCATTTGAAACTTGTTATTTTAGTATTGCAGTTGAGTTGAATTATAGCAATGAATAATCAAATAAGATCAAAACAACAGAAAAGAATAACATTCTTAAATTTACACAAATACCACAACAAATATAAACCAACATAATTAAGTTACTCAAAAAAAAATATAGTCACTACAAAATCAGTTCAAGTTCTTCTACTGCCATAGTAAGTTATGAGATTAGCGCTGGCTTGCATTTCTGTTGCATAAGTTGCTGAGACAACATGATTCCTAAAACAGAAAAGACTTTATAGCAAATAAGTTCCATCCCCCTACAATAGCCCCACCTACGTAAAATTCAGTTCTGAAAAACTTCTGCTCAGTTGCTTATAGTCCAGGCAATATCCTAAACAGGATTTGAATTTTAACACAGGCATCAAACTACCACCTTCTGGCCAATAATAAGTTTATCGTCATGTGTACATAGTGCAAAGAAGATTATAACTTATACTTTGACTATTTGCATATGCATTGCATGCTGACACATACTGCAACATAACTGTGTGTATTTGTTCTTATAATTTATGACTGTTCAACAGCCTTACATTTTGTGAAACTGTCCCCTATTCTACTGGTGCGAATGCCAATGATCCTGTATTGTTTTTGCAAATATACTGTTAACTAACACACATTATTCATACAAGAATTATACAACTGTAAAATTGGGGAAAAATGCTTTACCTTCCACGAACTTGCAGGGGCATGGCTACATAATTTTGCAGCAAGAAATACAGGATCACCTTGCCCCAATGATGTAATGATAGTGGTTCAGAGCACAATATCTCACTGTTGGCTTTATCAATTTCTAACACCATCAGCTACATTCAATTTCATAAGTCATTTTAGCAGTTTATGAGCAGACACAGATTTAATGCAATTTTTCCTTCCAATTTTAAATTTGTGAAAGTGTGCTCCCATGCTGACTCCATCTTTAGTTTTTAGCAGCATGGAACAGTATTAACACAAAATCATGAAGGTTTTTCTGTGAAACGTCTAAGATCGCACATAAGATGGATAGAATCACCAAGCACAAAGTGACACAATATAAAATATGTTACACAGTACAAAATTTACAAGCTGTCTATGAGGTAAACCAGATGACTCTGTAAACACAAATACTGCAACAAACAAGATGGCCTAGTCAGACAGATTTCTCTTCAGATAATCTTGTGTCACTCTGTTCTCCCCCAAGCATATTATAAACCCCTCTGCACAAAGAAAAGAAATCTGTAGCTAGGCAACATTCAAATATTGAGCTTATTATAGTACTGAAAAGGACATTCATCTGAAGAAATGGGATTTACTCTACACTCTACTAAAATGCAAATTCTGTAAAGAATGACATATTCACGATGAAAGTAGCCACAATACACCAAAACTGAGCAAAGGAAAAATGCTGAATTGAATATTTTTTAAAAACATTCACAGTCAATTTGTAGAATATAGACATTATAAAAGATATTAAGTGCAACATCTGTTATGTGTCTTTTTACTGAGACCTGGCTTGATAAAACAAACTATTGCTTTGTCTGAAGGTGCACCAAATGGTTTGTACATTCCTTCACAAGTTAAGAGGTACTGGTTGAGGAAGCGGCCTTGGAATAATTCTGAGTGATGAATTGAACATTGTTTTAAAACTTTAGGTGAACTCATATCCTTTGAGGCACTCAAACAGATTCCAGCACAATTGTTATATTTGTGCTCAGATCACCAGGGCCATATTCATTGTTAATTTGTCAGTGTTTTATTTAATTTGACTATAAAGTATGATCATGTAGTGATAATGAGATTTTAATATCCAAACAGATGTGGTAACTGACACTTTTAGCAAATGTTTACTTACTTGTTAAGCACAAAAGGGTTTTGCCAGTTTGTCAATTGCCCAAATCATTTTCATAACCATACACTTTATCTAATTACTGTTTACAGATGCAAAATTCAAAATTTAAACATTACTCCATTAAATGAAGTTCTCTGATCACTACTTAATTATGTTAGATTTGTTTTTGCCCTCTCCTACACAGTCACAGATTAAAACAAGGATAGTGCATCATATAAATAGGAACTCTGCATCAAAATTTACTCAAACTTAATTAAGGAAAGCAATGTAGATCAGAAGACATCTAATTATAATGTTACTTTGAATATACACACACACACACACACACACACATACACACAAATATATACATATATAAATATATACATACTATATATATATATATACGAGGGGGGGACCCAAAATAACCGGAATTTTTGTTGTTGTTAGGTTGGTACTTGTAGTACATGGTTGGGCCGCTAGGGCGATCTAGTTACACTCCTCACAAGTCAGTCTGCCAAGTGCCATCAGTCTGGAAGTTTGTGCTTGTGTTCAGTGAATTTTTTTGTAAAAGTAGGTTGCGCAACAGTGTGAGAAGGAAACGCCCTGATTTGTGGGAGTCGGGCGAATGGTTCTTTCATCGTGACAACGCTCCATCTCACACTGCTCTCAGCATTCGCCAATTTTTGGCAAGAAACGATACGACAACCCTGAACTACCCACCCTACTCACCGGGTTTAGCTCCATGTGATTTCTTTTTGTTCCCTCGGATGAAAAAAGACTTGAAAGGAAGGCGTTTTGCTGACGTCGAAGAGGTAAAACAAGAAACGACCAGAGCATTAATAGGTATTACTTCAGACGAATTTAAAAAATGTTTCGAACAATGGAACGGTTAGATAAGTGTATTTCCGCCAATGGAGAGTACTTTGAAGGAGACTAATTGTAGTTTGTACAGAAAATTAAATTAAACACGTTTTAAAAATATTTCCGGTTATTTTTGGGTCCCCCCTCGTGTGTATATATACAGTAATCCCTCGCTATATCGCGCTTCGCCTTTCGCGGCTTCACTCCATCGCGGATTTTATATGTAAGCATATTTAAATATATATCGCGGATTTTTCGCTGCTTCGCGGGTTTCTGCGGACAATGGGTCTTTTAATTTCTGGTACATGCTTCCTCAGTTGGTTTGCCCAGTTGATTTCATACAAGGGACGCTATTGGCAGATGGCTGAGAAGCTACCCGGCTTACTTTTCTTTCTCTCTCTCTTGCACTGACTATCTGTGATCCTGACGTAGGGGGTGTGAGCAGGGGGGCTGTTCGCACACCTAGACGATACGGACGCTCATCTAAAAATGCTGAAAGATTATCTTCACGTTGCTACCTTCTGTGTGCAGCTTTTAAGTATGCTGCACGGTGCTTCGCATACTTAAAAGCTCAAAGGACACGTATTGATTTTTTTATCTGTCTCTCTCTATCTCTCTCTAACTCTCTCCCTCTCTCTCTGCTCCTGACGGAGGGGGTGTGAGCTGCCGCCTTCAACAGCTTTGTGCCGCGGTGCTTCGCATACTTACAAGCCAAACAGCCCTATTGAATTGTTTGCTCCTTTGAAGAGGAAGATATGTTTGCATTCTTTTAATTGTGAGACTGAACTGTCATCTCTGTCTTGTCATGGAGCACAGTTTAAACTTTTGAAAAAGAGACAAATGTTTGTTTGCAGTGTTTGAATAACATTCCTGTCTCTCTACAACCTCCTGTGTTTCTGCGCAAATCTGTGACCCAAGCATGACAATATAAAAATAACCATATAAACATATGGTTTCTACTTCGCGGATTTTCTTATTTCGCGGGTGGCTCTGGAACGCAACCCCCGCGATGGAGGAGGGATTACTGTATATACATATATATACATACACACACACACACACACACACACACACACAGTGGAACCTCGGTTCACGACCATAATTCGTTCCAAACCTCTGGTCGTAAACCGATTTGGTCGTGAACCGAAGCAATTTCCCCCATAGGATTGTATGTAAATACAATTAATCCATTCCAGACTGTACGAACTGTATGTAAATATATTTTTTTTAAAGATTTTTAAGCACAAATATAGTTAATTACACCATAGAATGCACAGTGTAATAGTAAACTAATGTAAAAACATTGAATAACACTGACACCCAGGCTCCCTGCTCAGCTGCACGCGCAGGCAGGCTCGCTCGCTCTCAGCTGCATACTCTCTCTCTCTCTCTCTGCAGCACGCGAGCCCCCCTCTCCTTTCAGCTGAACTGGCAGGCGCTCTCGCTCTCTCTAGCACGTGAGCCCCCCCTCCCCCCTCTCCTCTCAGCTAAACATGCAGTCTCTCTCTCAGTACGGGAAACTGGCTTGTTCATATACCGAGTGTGTGGTCGTGAACCGAGGCAAAAGTTTGGTGAACTTTTTGGTCGTAAACCGAGTTGTACGTGTACCGAGGTTCCACTGTATATATACACACACATACACACACACACACAATACATACATACATACATACACACACACACACACACACACACACGTGTCAAATATGAAGAATTTATTATGAATTACTTCTCTAGGATGGCTAACTAAAAAAAAAATCCTTAATTGGCAAAATTTCTTAAAATAAATATGTAGCATTCTGGAACAATCAACTTCCATTACTTACATAAAATGTTTTTCATCCATCCATCCATCCATGCTCTTCCGCTTATCCGAGGTTGGGTTGCGGGGGCAGCAGCTTGAGCAGAGATGCCCAGACTTCCCTCTCCCCGGCCACTTCTTCTAGCTCTTCCGGGAGAATCCCAAGGCGTTCCCAGGCCAGCCGAGAGACATAGCCCCTCCAGCGTGTCCTGGGTCTTCCCCGGGGCCTCCTCCCGGTTAGACGTGCCTGGAACACCTCACCAGGGAGGCGTCTAGGAGGCATCCTGATCAGATGCCCGAGCCACCTCATCTGACTCCTCTCGATGCAGAGCAGCAGCGGCTCTACTCTGAGCCCCTCCTGGATGACTGAGCTTCTCACCCTATCTTTAAGGGTTTATATATTATTATATATAAAATGTTTTTCAGTATCAAATGTTCCCTAATTACCTTTGACCTGTATACCTACAGTATATGTCACTAGGCTCGCTATCATAAAACAATGGGATACAAGCAAAAGAAGTGTTCTTGTTGTGTTCCAAATTCCTGTGAACACTGTATTGTACTTTTACTTCCTATGTTGAACGACTTGAAACAATGTTGGTTTGGTTTACATCAGTGGTCTCCCTAGCGTCTTTTAGCTAGGCGCTGCTCCCGGCTAATTTAGTTGAGCGCCCGCCTGCCATCTTGCATAACATTGCGAGATGACAGCCACAGATCTACAGGCAGATCTAATGATGTGCAGAGATGGCAAAGGACGAGTGGGTAGGTGGGCAAATATTTTAGAAGCAGGATCGCATCTGGCGACGGGAGAGGCACGCAGTTGCCGTCACTCGATGATGAACAAGCTAATAGTGGGGACGAGGTGGAGCAGAGTTCACAAGCACAGAGTATGGAGAGGTGGGCGGGCGAGAGGAGGACTGATAAAATAAAAAAAAAAAAGTCTAGTGGAACCAGCCTGTCAGATATCAGAAAAAGGGCGTCAGGAAGTGATGTCTCTGTTCTCACTGTCAGTGCAGTCTGTGTAGCGTACACCTACTCTGTTGTTGTTCAGTACTTAGCAAACCAATATATACTGTATACACATTTGTTTAAGCATTAGGTGTGTTCTGTGTACAACAATCTTTGTAGCACTCACTGTGGTTCCTGTTAAAGTGACTCCCTCTGCAGTTTTTATATTTGCTCATATTTTGACCTGCGTCCATATTGCAAAAAGTGTGTAGAAACCCTTGCAGCACACACTGTGTCCTGAGCAAAAGTTTTGTCACTGAATTGCTGAGGGCTTTGTTAAAGTGACCCATCTGCCATTCCTTTTTTTGTTCATATCTTGCCCTGCCATACTGCAAATGTGCATTGAATATTCAACAGGCTCCCACTTTCCCACTCAAATGTCTTATTCATAGGTACTTTGAATTTTTTCCAAACATTTACCAACATGAGTAAAAAAAGTGCTCAGAAAACAACACTGCTCAGCTTTTTCAGAAAAGAGACGCCACAAACTAATGACGGTGCAGCATCAACTCCTGATGTGGCAATTTACAGTGCATCCGGAAAGTATTCACAGCACATCACTTTTTCCACATTTTGTTATGTTACAGCCTTATTCCAAAATGGATTAAAATCATTTTTTTCCTCAGAATTCTACACACAACACCCTATAATGACAAAGTGAAAAAAGTTTACTTGAGATTTTTGCAAATTTATTAAAAATAAAAAAATTGAGAAAGCACATGTACATAAGTATTCACAGCCTTTGCCGTGAGTGGCAGCCTTTTCAGCAGCTCCGTGTATGACTGTATATGTATGTGTACTTTTCTACTTTTATTTTTCTATTTTTATTTATTGATCACTCCTACCACTTTATTTTATGTGGATTCCTTCCCTGGACACACTTACTTTTACAACATGGGCATGGATTTTAACACGCCGAGACTCGCCTATTCAAGTACTCAACTTCGGGCGCTGAGAACAAATGCCAGTGCCGGTGTGGTTCCATATTTACCCGACGAGGTAAGAAGGCGGTATCGTGGCAGCAGAGCCGGCACTAAGCTAAAAAAGAAGCGGCTTGCGAGAAAGTGGCGTTTCAAGCCTTCGGTGCCTTCTGTGATTCTGGGGAATGTAAACTCAATCTCAAATAAGATCGACGAACTGGCTGCGCTGGTGAAAAATGTAAGGACCTACAGAGAATGCAGTTTGTTGTGTTTCTGCGAAACGTGGCTAAATAACACCATCCCAGATGCCAACGTGGAGCTACCTGGGTTTAGCACAGTTAGAGCGGACAGAGATGCAAGTACCTGTGGTAAGCACAAAGGAGGAGGACTCGCTCTCTATGTTAATACACGGTGGTGTCACTCTGGACATGTTAACGTCAAAATCTCCACTTGCTGCAGGGATATCGAACTGTTGGCCGTAAGTTTACGTCCCTACTATTTGCCCAGAGAGTTTGGACATGTCATTGTTGTTATTGTATACATTCCTCCTCGGGCAGACGTGGAATCAGCGAGTGACATCATCCATTCCGCTGTTGCTAAGTTACAAACGCAGCACCCTGAGGCGCTTGTGCTAATCGCTGGAGACTTTAACCATGTGACGCTGGACAAAACATTGCCTGCATTCTCCCAGTATGTGGACTGTAACACCCGGGGAAATAAGACTATTGATTTACTGTATGCAAACGTTAAAGACGCATACAGCGCCACCCCGCTGCCTGTGCTTGGGAAAGGAGATCATAACCTGGTTCAGCTTCAGCCTCACTATAAACCAAAAGTTAGAGTCCTACCTGTAACCACACGATCATTCAGGAAGTGGACCCTGGAGGCTGAGAATACTCTGAGAGAACTTTTTGGAACTACAGACTGGGATATCCTGCAGGGATCTCATAATGAGAACATTGAGGAAGTTGTTGACTGCACTACTGACTACATCAACTTCTGTATGGACATTGTAGTTCCAGTAAGAACAGTACGCTGCTATGCTAACAACAAGCCATGGATTACAAGTGACATCAAGGGCCTTTTGAATCAGAAGAAAAGGGCTTTTAAAGACGGTGATCAGCATGAGCTCAAGCGCGTGCAGAAGGAACTCCGAGTCCAACTCAGGGCGGCGAAGGAGCAGTACAGGAGAAAGCTGGAGCAGAAGTTGCAGAATAACAGCATGAAGGAAGTGTGGGATGGGATGAAGATCATCACTGGCTGCAGCTCGAAGCGGGGGTACCACCATTGAGAGAGACGTGAAGAGAGCAAACCAAATGAACAACTTTTTTAACAGGTTTGACCACCCTAACCCACTCTCACTCTCACCTCGGAGTACTGCACCCTCCACACATCCTTCTGCTGATACCAGCATAGGAAAAACATCCCCACCCATAATAACAACAGCGCAAGTGAGCAGAGAGCTGAGGAGACTTCGTGCCAGCAAAGCAGCGGGTCCAGATGGAGTATCGTCACGACTGCTGAAGGTCTGTGCATCGGAGCTGGGGGGTCCTCTACAGCGCATCTTCAACCTGAGCCTGGAACAGGGGAGAGTCCCGAGGCTTTGGAAAACATCTTGTATCACCCCAGTCCCAAAGGTATCACGTCCTAGTGAGCTGAATGACTTTCGGCCTGTTGCTCTGACATCACATGTGATGAAGACCATGGAGAGGCTGCTGCTTCACCACCTTAGGCCACAGGTTCAACACGCCCTTGACCCTCTGCAGTTTGCATATCAGGAGAAGGTGGGAGCGGAAGATGCCATCATCTATATGCTACACCGATCCCTCTCTCACTTGGACAGAGGCAGTGGTGCTGTAAGAATTATGTTTCTAGACTTCTCTAGCGCCTTCAACACAATCCAACCTCTGCTCCTTAGGGACAAGCTGACAGAGATGGGATTAGATTCATACCTAGTGGCATGGATCGTGGACTATCTTAAAGACAGACCTCAGTATGTGCGTCTTGGGAACTGCACGTCTGACATTGTGGTCAGCAACACAGGAGCGCCACAAGGGACTGTACTTTCTCCGGTCCTGTTCAGCCTATATACATCGGACTTCCAATACAACTCGGAGTCCTGCCATGTGCAAAAGTTCGCTGATGACACTGCTATCGTGGGCTGTATCAGGAATGGGCTGGAGGAGGAGTATAGGGATCTAATCAATGACTTTGTTAAATGGTCCGACTCAAACCACCTACACCTGAACACCAGCAAAACCAAGGAGCTGGTGGTGGATTTTAGGAGGCCCAGACCCCTCATAGACCCAGTGATCATCAAAGGTGACTGTGTGCAGATGGTGCAGACCTATAAATATCTGGGAGTGCAGCTGGATGATAAATTAGACTGGACTGCCAATACTGATGCGCTGTGCAAGAAAGGACAAAGCCGGTTATACTTCCTTAGAAGGCTGGCTTCCTTCAACATCTGCAATAAGATGCTGCAGATGTTCTATCAAACAGTTGTGGCGAGCGCCCTCTTCTACGCAGTGGTGTGCTGGGGAGGCAGCATTAAGAGGAAAGAGGCCTCACGCCTGGACAAACTGGTGAGGAAGGCAGGCTCTATTGTTGGCATGGAGCTGGACAGTTTAACATCTGTGGCAGAGCGAAGGGCGCTCAGCAGGCTCCTATCAATTATGGAGAATCCACTGCATCCACTAAATAATGTCATCTCCAGACAGAAGAGTAACTTCAGCGACAGACTGCTGTCACTGTCCTGCTCCACAGACAGATTGAGGAGATCGTTCCTCCCCCAAACTATGCGACTCTTTAATTCCACCAGGGGGGGTAAACGTTAATATTTAACATTATACATAGTTATTGTCTGTTTTTTTCACCTGTATTATTATCATTCTTTAATTTAATATTATTTATTGTATCAGTATGCTGCTGCTGAAGAATGTGAATTTCCCATTGGGATTAATAAAGTATCTATCTATCTATCTATCTATGAAGCTCGAAATTGAGCTCAGGTGCATCCTGTTTCCCCTGATCATCCTTGAGATGTTTCTGCAGCTTAATTGGAGTCCACCAGTGGTAAATTCAGTTGACTGGACATGATTTGGAAAGGCACACACCTGTCTATATAAGGTCCCACAGTTGACAGTTCATGTCAGAGCACAAACAAAGCATGAAGTCAAAGGAATTGTCTGTAGACCTCCGAGACAGGATTGTCTCGAGGCACAAATCTGGGGAAGGTTAAAGAAAAATTTCTGCTGCTTTGAAGGTCCCAATGAGCACAGTGGCCTCCATCATCCGTAAGTGGAAGAAGTTCGAAACCACCAGGACTCTTCCTAGAGCTGGCCGGCCATCTAAACTGAGTGATTGGGGGAGAAGGGCCTTAGTCAGGGAGGTGACCAAGAACCCGATGGTCACTCTGTCAGAGCTCCAGAGGTCCTCTGTGGAGAGAGGAGAACCTTCCAGAAGGACAACCATCTCTGCAGCAATCCACCAATCAGGCCTGTATGGTAGAGTGGCCAGACAGAAGCCACTCCTTAGTAAAAGGCACATGGCAGCCCACCTGGAGTTTGCCAAAAGGCACCTGAAGGACTCTCAGACCATGAGACAGAAAATTCTCTGGTCTGATGAGACAAAGATTGAACTCTTTGGCGTGAATGTCAGGCATCACGTTTGGAGGAAACCTGGCACCATCCCTACAGTGAAGCATGGTGGTGGCAGCAGCATGCTGTGGGGATGTTTTTCAGCGGCAGGAACTGGGAGACTAGTCAGGATAAAGGGAAAGATGACTGCAGCAATGTAGGGTGACGGTTCATCTTTCAGCAGGACAACGACCCTAAGCACACAGCCAAGATATCAAAGGAGTGGCTTCAGGACAACTCTGTGAATGTCCCTGAGTGGCCCAGCCAGAGCCCAGACTTGAATTTGACTGAACATCTCTGGAGAGATCTTAAAATGGATGTGCACCGACGCTTCCCATCCAACCTGATGGAGCTTGAGAGGTGCTGCAAAGAGGAATAGGCAAAACTGGCCAAGGATAGGTGTGCCAAGCTTGTGGCATCATATTCAAAAAGACTTGAGGCTGTAATTGCTGCCAAAGGTGCATCGACAAAGTATTGAGCAAAGGCTGTGAATACTTATGTACATGTCATTTCTCAGTTTTTTTATTTTTAATAAATTTGCAAAAACCTCAAGTAAAGTTTTTTCACGTTGTCATTATGGGGTGTTGTGTGTAGAATTCTTAGGAAAAAATGAATTTAATCCATTTTGGAATAAGGCTGTAACATAACAAAATGTGGAAAAAGTGATGCGTTGTGAATACTTTCTGAATGCACTGTAAGACAAAGACATTGCAGAGGCTGGTCCATCGGGGGAAATCTCTTTAGCACACACTCTGCTAAATGATAAATCTAAGCACTGCTTATCCGGCATCAACCAACAATGGTTTAAAGATTTTGATTGGCTAATGGTCAAAGGAAATGTTATGTGGTGCTCATTGTGCATGAAATATTCAAACAAACACCCCCCAAGGAGGGAGTTACCTTGGGTAAACGTGCCATGCACAAGAATTCGAAAAGAAAGCTTGCTGGACCATGAAAAAAGTAAAAACCCCAAAAAAAGTAAATATATAAATCCATAAAAAAATCCAATAAAAAGTGGGAATAAAAATCAATAAATAAATTCATTAAAAAATCTGTGGTTAAAATGCAGTCTAACTCCTCCTGATCTCAGCCCACCTCCTTCTCTTTTTAGCCGGCTCACCCATTGCTCACGGAGCCAGCGGAGACTCAGCAGCCATAAGCTCCTTTGGGCCGACCTCCATCTTGGTTGCCTCCAGGCATCACAGCCAGACCGTCCGAGGTTGGCTCTCCTGCCTTCTTCCTTCGTGCTCACTTGGTCGCACCTCGGAAGCCTAGGGAGGGCACCTGCCTTGCTTGCCACACTCCACCTGGATGTTCAGTGGGGCGAACTAGCCCCTAGAGTGCCACAGCTAACGCTCCTTCACAGGGCTCCAGCTCATGCGGTCTTCTCCTTTCAGGTGGCCAGATCGTCCTTCTAAGACTGCCTTTCACATGCTTTAACCTCCTTCTGTTTATTTTATTCTTTGATTTCTCCATCTTTGAATTCTTTTCCTTTGAATTCTACCCCTTTCCTTGTGCCGACTCGTGTGTGTATATATATTATATATATATTCACGTCTCTGTGGGCACAGCTCCTTAATCACCTGCCGCAGGAAGCCAATGAAGCAATTGAGAACGATCACTCCCACACATGCAGGTACGACTCACCCCAACTACCTCATTAACTCCCCGCGGTCATGCAATCGCGCCCACAGAGAGTGACACGGCTCTATGGATTTAAAACTGGCCCTTTTTTTTTTAATCCGCGGACCCGCTATACGACATTCTTTTCGATCATTACTCTAAAAATGGTAGCCCTTCAATTTTAAAATATGAAAGTAGCAGGCAAGAATGGACGGTTGCATCAAAAATGATCAGAAGTCAATCATACAAAGACTTCAGTCCAAAACAGATTTTACTAAAAATGGCAACAATATTAACTAATAAAAATAGTGCAATTTTAATTTTCCCCACCACCAAATTTCCCTGTCCGGCCCCACCCGGCTACTTTTTCATGCCACCCGGCTGGAAAAAATTTCTAGGGAGAACACTGTACATACATTAATAGTACATGATTTTTTTATATTTTACTGTAAAATCTGAACCATTTAAAAAATGGTGTTGTAATTTGTTCTACGCATTGTACCCTACTTTGACTTATTTGTTCAATTTTTAATTATTTTATTCCAAATCATGAGCCTTATTTTGATTTTAACAGTAAAGATGACAGTTGATGGACATAATAAACAAACACTATGTTCCAGCCCTCAGTTTCACTACAATGATATCCGTATCAACGAATACTAAAAAACAAATATCGATACTTATACTTGGTCTGAGAAAAATGGTATCAATGCATGCCTAATCTTAATTTTGGAAAAAATTAACTTAATACCTCAGAATGAATTATACAAGAATTACTTGATATTTTAGCATTAGAAATAAGATCTACAGTACTGAAAAATGTAAATTCTGAATACAATACTATAGATATTTCAGTTTTAAAACAGCTGGTTGTGTAGGTTACATATATTAGTCAGCTAAGCAGGTTGTGAGGTTAGGGTTAGTTGTGTAGCAACCTTCAATTTATATTCTGCCTAAGCTGTGTGGCTGTGCACTTTTTTCAGGTACCATGTAGCTACACAGTCACCCTCCCGCACAAGTTTAGAAGCAATTCTCTCCCCGGCTTGGCACGCCACCTTCTGGTGCTTTGTGCTGCCAAAATTTAAGTACAAGCTCAAATGTCATTCACATCCATTCATTACTTAAAAAAAAAAACAAATGAGAGAAACACCACCAACACCATGACTGATGGTAAAGCAAAGACTATAATTAATACACTAACTGGGTCCTTTAACAGTGCAGGTATAATAACTTCTAATCTGGCTCACCTAGGACCTGACAGAGCAACTGTTATGAATGGGAAAGTAAAGGGAGTTTCAAAACTGCTCAAAGGTGGAACTGACAGACAATGGTCAAGTGTCATTGTGTAAACCACCAGCTGGCTTTAGGTAATGCCCAAGCAGCCGCTTGTTTTGGGGTCTTGTCCTCTTACGCTTTGTCTTCAGCATATAGAAGGCATGCACAATTAGATTTAGTGGAACTTGATTAGATGTCTCAAATTATTGTACAGCTGCCTTTATCAGGTACATCATCAATGAAGTGTGCTAGTACTAGTGTCAGGCATACAGGCATAACACTGCCATCACCATTTTTAACAGATAAGGTGGTATATTTTGGATTTTAGGCATTTCTTTTTTGGCCATCACTCTGATACAGGTACATCCTTGTCTCATCTGTCACCAAGACAGAATTCTGCAAGCTCTTTTAAGCACTTTTTTTGTAAACTGTAATTCGGCCATCCTGTTTTTGTGGATAACTAGTGGTTTGCATCTTGCAATGTGGCCTCTGTATTTCTGTTCACGAAGTCTTCTGCAGATAGTAGTCTCTGACGCATAGACATCTGCTTCCTGAAGACTGTTTCTTATCTGCTGGACAGGCGCTTGGGGCTGCTTCTTTACTATGGTGTGGATTATTTTATCACTAGCAGCTGAGGTCTTCCTTGGCCTACCAGTCCTTTTGTGATTACTGAGCTCACCGGTGTATTATTTCTTCTTAATGATGTTCCAGACAATTGATTTAGGTAATCCTAAAGTCTTGCCAATGTCTATGTTGGTTTTACTCTTGTTTTTGAGCCTCATAATGGCTTCTTTGTCTTTCACTGGCACAGCTCTTGTTCTCATGCTGAACAATGGCAACTGCAGACTCCAAAGGGTAGAATCACGCCAAGGTATCTTATGGCAGCACTAATGAAGCAGCAAAACACACTTGAGTAATCACAAACATCTGTGACGCCAACTGTCCCAAACATAATGGAGCCCTGAAATGGGGGGACCATGTAGTAAAACTTATTTCTATATGCAGTGAACAAAATCTATGCAAATACCCTTAAATAAAAGTCAATCATATCAAATTGATTTATTTGTTATTTTTAACTCTGGGGCAGGAAAAATGTGTCCTTGTCCCAAACATTATAGAGATAAATATACATATATATATATATATATATATATATATATATATATACACACACACACACACACACATACATACATCTTCATAAAAACATGTACACATACAGTACTTTTTAGTTTTTTGATTTTAAAATACATTTTGAAACCTTTCTGAAAACATGTTTTCAGTTTGTTATAGTGGGAAGATTGATGGGCAAACATGGTATGTTTATCCATTTAAAATGACATCTACTTCACAATAATGTGCACAAAAAGTAAAGGGGTCTGAACGAACATACATACAGTGTATAAATAAAACAGTTTTGTAAATATCAAATGTACCACACAAAGAGCATAAAAACAGGTTTTACACATACTGTATATACAGTATATTCATATATATTTCTATTATAGAACAATGGTTTTCCTTTAGCCTCACCTTAAACATGGCATAGCTTGGTAGTTGTGAACTTTACAATTTCCTAGTATTCAGAGACTGAATACCTTTTAAATGTCTACATAAAAGGTATAGAAATCTATAAAAAAGTAATTATCTTTACAGTTTTTCATGTTTCACTCATTTCCCTTGCTTTGTTTTTGAGTTATAAATATACACAAAATATCGAATATTAACATAACTATTACATTTTTTTGCTGATCTAAAGGCTTCAAACAATATTAACCAGTCCTTAATAGTGAGCTTAGTACCAACATCTGGAAAATGTCTGTCATATTATTCTTATGACATGTGCAGCCTACTTGCTGATAACACTGCAGAGGAACAACTTAAAATACCAGGATTAGCTGCAATTTAGTCTGCAAGTATGTAGCTAAAATCTAACTGAAGGTTCACTCTATGTTAACAGATAATGTACAAAATATAACACCGATAATGGAATGTATGTAACTGTGTACCTTCTGCAAATAGCCTTTATTTTAAAAGGAAAAATAAGTATATTCAAAAAGCCTTTTTAAAAATACACACAACCATAAAAATACACACACACACACACACACACATACACAGACTTGACAAAGCACAAATTAAACAAGAACCAGTTACTTCAAAATATGCTGCAAGGATCACAGACCTTTCATGTAGACTGTCTATATGAGTAGCTGTATTGCATGAGCATTTACAAGGGTTAATTTAAGCACAAGAAGGTCACAAGTGATTTTAAAATGTGTTCAAATTCTTCAAAAATTCAAATTAGAAAGGAAAACAATTTAATTTTTATGTCAACAGCATTCTAGTCCACTTATTTGTACATATTAAACATGGTCAAATGTACAGTGATCCCTCCCTATATCGCGCTTCGCCTCTCTCTCTCTCTCTCTCCCTGCTCCTGACGGAGGGGGTGTGAGCTGCCGCCTTCAACAGCTTTGTGCCGTGGTGCTTCGCATACTTAAAAGCCAAACAGCCCTATTGATTTGTTTGCTAGAGATTGTTTTCTCTATCTATGTGACATTCTGTGCTCCTGACACGCACTCCTTTGAAGAGGAAGATATGTTTGCATTCTTTTAATTGTGAGACTGAACTGTCATCTCTGTCTTGTCATGGAGCACAGTTTAAACTTTTGAAAAAGAGACAAATGTCTGTTTGCAGTGTTTGAATAACGTTCCTGTCTCTCTACAACCTCCTGTGTTTCTGCGCAAATCTGTGACCCAAGCATGACAATATAAAAATAACCATATAAACATATGGTTTCTACTTCGCGGATTTTCTTATTTCGCGGGTGGCTCTGGAACGCAACCCCCGCGATGGAGGAGGGATTACTGTAATAGCATACAGTAACATTTTAACTCAGTCCAACACACAATGGAGAGATTAATTTAAGAAGTAATGTTTGCTTAATTCTTAATTCTGAAGCTGCAAATGAAATACAAAATACAGTGGAACCTTGGGTCACGAACGTCTCGGAACACATACAAATCGGGTTACGACTAAAAAGTTCGCCAAACTTTTGCATCTGTTCACAACCACACACTCGGGTGACGAACAAGCCAGTTTCCCTTCCCTTCTTGTTCATACGCGCCGATGATTTATGCACGTGTTCAGTCTCTCCCTGTGCATTTGCTGTGAACTCTCTGTGCTCTATTTCGTTTCCCTTCCGGTTCGTACGTGCTGGTGATTTACGCAGGTTGTGGTATAGCGGGTCCACAGCTCACGTCAAGAGGCCAGTTTTAAATAAATAATCGCCGTGCTTGCAGCTTACCGAGGGGGTGTGGTGGTTGAGTGGCTGAAGCAGTTCCAGAGGAATTTGTGGTGTGTGCGTAGAGCTGCCACATCCTCCTCATAAAAAGATAGCGCGAGGCGGCTAAAGGGAGGAGAAAGAAAAGACAGTGGTTGTGGAGTGAGGAAGTTAGCAGGAAGCAGTGTGGAAAGAACCAGTGTGAGCGAGCGAGCGAGTGCTCGCAGGCAGGCAGCTGGACAGTGAGCCCAAGCAGGGGTGTTTGGCCGACACTCGGTGGGGCAGAAGGAAGCAGTTGCTCTAGCTGAGCGATCAAGGAGCTGGAGTGACCAGAAGGAGGACGGCTGGCCGTGTAAGGCCGAGAAGGCAGAGGGAGTCGTGAGGCTTGGGTGGTGAATTCCATGACGTGGGCGTCCTGGTCACCATGGAAGCCAAGTCTCGGTCTGGAGAGTGCGCGACTGAAGCCAGGGACCGGGAGGCCTCCACACCAGAAGGAAGAAGAAAGGACAGCTGCAGGTATAGTGGTTCCCCTGTTGCGAAGCCTGGATAAGGAGAAGCAGGGAGGTCACCAGTTAAAGAATGCACCGGACTTGTTTTTAAAGAGACTGCTTCCAGCATTGTTTTAACCTCGTATTTAATGAAAGTTTTTTCTATTGAATTTTAACCTCCACTTCACTTCTGTTTTTATGGGATTATTTATTTATTGAAGGATTCTGAAACCACTGTACTTTATTTAATTTGGACCTTGTTTTTGATTTTTGTTTTGTTGATTTTCAAAAAAGCACTTGGCACTTTTTGCACCATCCCTTTGCTCCATTGTAGTGCCTCACTGTCGTGCTCATTGGTAATATTACCAACGGTAACGGGTTTAAGGGCACCCGGAAGCGAGATGGGAGCATGCAGCAAACCCGCATCGTCACAGTCTTTACCTCAAAACTAATCTCCTCTCCACCCAGTTCCTCCTCACTTCCTTCATGCCAGAACTCGACTCATGCAAGGTTAGTTTTCTTGGTTGTTTATGGTTAGTTTTTGTATAAATTACGGATTTTTCAAATGATCATTTTTTTCCCCTGTGCTTAAAACTCATTAAAAAAAGTGTTTACAGCGAGCGGTTCGTAAGGCTATAGAGTGAACTCTTGCAATATTAGTTTTCTCTGTTCAGGGTTTTCTCAGTGTTATTCAATGTTTTTACACTTAGTTTACTATTATACAGTGCATTCTATGGTATAATTAACTATTTTTGTGCTTAAAAATCTTAAAAGAAATATATATTTACATACAGTTCGTACGGTCCGGAATGGATTAATTGTATTTACATACAATCCTATGGGGTAAATTACTTCGGGTCACGACCAAATTGGGTTGCGACCAGAGTTTTGGAATGAATTATGGTCGTGACACGAGGTTCCACAGTATTAGTGAATGCATGTAAGAATTACACTAGACCCATACTATTAATGACAAGGTTAGAGGTTGTTTTGTAAGAAAAACATTGCATATTGTAAATATATATGATTTATACAAGTTGTTTTAAATTTCCATCATGTTGCTATGACAAAATGATAATGGCAGTCTGTTAAGTGTCTTTTGACATTTCATTTTCAGTTGTATTATTTCTTATAAATTGTATAGTTTCCCAATTAATAAACAGGGAAGTTAAATCTATGTACAAATTCCAAAACGGACGTATTTGTTCACAATAGTCCTTTAATTTGAGTTCTTCCCTAGCCATTGTTAAAAAAGGGATGCAGCTAGAAGCCTTAATTATGCTGCCGCTGGAGAATGTGAATTTCCCCTTGGGATTAATAAAGTATCTATCTATCTAATTATTTTGACTGGATTTACAATACATTTGTCTGACAAAACCAGACCAGTACTTTACATGGATGCAAAGCCAGCATAAGCATGACACAGGCTAGAGGTGGGAGGCTGAAGGACTGGTATTTTAAGCAATAGTACAAAATCAGTACTAAATCAGACTATGATATTTATATATTAAAGAGAGGGGGGAAAAAAAAAACACTCCAACACAACCCTTCCAAAGTAATGTTTATATGTGCATAAGTATGGAGATACCTCAGATTGAATTTCAGATATCTAAAAAGGCAGTTTTTTTCAGGCATCTGAAACGCGTTTCCACATACCTTAAAGTATGCTCCTTTACATGGAGACACCTGCACTACATTTTGAGATATCCAAAATACATTTTTAAAATCTCATAACTACTGCCTGTGCATTTCAAGTATCTCACAATATATTCTGATGTATCTCAGATTGACACTGCATGCATTTCAAAGGCGTATTCACAGTCTTAGTCTGCTTGCTTTGTTTTGAATTAGGAGAGGATTCATTACTGTTTCAATTTCCATTTAGTTTGGCTCTGTTTCATTCAGCAAACTTTCACTAAACATTAAACTATCATGAATGACATGTCTACTCTCATGAATCTTGTAAATATTTGTTAATAACTTTCATTTTGGAATGTTTGATGAATATTTACTACACATGTCAAAATTACTGTGCCTCCTTATATCCTTCACACCTGAAAAGTCATCTCAACAGTGATGGGCAATTTGCGAATGATTAATTTTTTCTGAATGAGTCTTAAGGTATGTAGGCTTTTATTATCCCTTTAATAAGGGCAATATGTCATCTTTCCACTGACTCATGGAAATCAATTTGTGAGCGCAAGCAAATTGATTCAGTGGAGCTCAACAGGAGTGCTAAAGCGCATGTGTGATACCATCAACCTCTATCATTTAGATGTTTAAAGAGCATGTGAAAGTACCACCTGTCTGTTTCAAGAATCTTGTTCATCTCACTTATGATTTCTTTGTGGTTAGAATATTATTGACGAACAAAAACTTTGTCATTGATCATTCAATGGTTTATTATATAAGTACAATACAGTAAAACACATTTATATTAGAATGTTTTGTTTTTGTACAATTCATTATTGTACATTCAACAAATTAATCACAGAAAACCTTAAAAAATGCTATTCAAAATTTTGACAATTATTTTGCTTTCAACCTTTAGCGTACACTTCTTATGATTCATTGAATGCACCAAGTATATATATTCACTAATTCTTTTGAGCTCAAACTGAAGGATTACCAGAGAATGCATTCACAACTCTCGTTCATTTGATTCATAAACTGAATCACTAAATAATTACCCGAGAATGAATCACACAGTTCATGTTCACTTATGATTCTTGAACTTGGTACTCTGTTTTATTCAAGCACTAGCAAAATACCCGCACTTCGCAGCGGAGAAGTAGTGTGTTAAAGAGGTTATGAAAGAAAAAGGAAACATTTTAAAAATAACGTAACATGATTGTCAATGTAATTGTGTTGTCATTGTTATGAGTGTTGCTGTGTTTTATATATATAAAATACACACACACACATATAAACATATATATACATATACATATACACATATATATACATATCTACATATATATACATATCTACATATATATATATATATATATATATACATATCTACATATATATATATATATATATATATATATATATATATATATATATATATACACATATACACATCCACATATCAACATATATATATACACATATATACACACACACACGCTTTATGGGTGATGATTGTTTTACTCTTTTTATCTTTATTTTATTTTATTGTAGAATCAACTCCTATCTGCGCACAGCAGGGCAGCCGTGGGGGGATGCGTATGGTGTATTCACTCCATGTTATCGTGCATTGCGCTGTCAGTGGTATTTTGATAAAAGAATTTGAACAACATATAAGAAGCGTATAAATTATTAAACAGTAAAACATTAACATTTAAGAAGTAAAGTTACATTAAGTACTACTGCAGTGCCTTCGGGTATACCTCATTTTTTGTTTGGCCATTACATGCTTAAATGTATACATTTTTTGGTGCACCTACCGGAGAACACGCGACATATAACCAAGCGTGGGAGAAGCATGGATTTTAAACACGCGTTGAGTTCATCTGCTGGTCTCCCTTGTGGAATAACTGGTAATGTTTGACTAAAATCTACAGCGAGTAAAACGACATTACCTCCTATTTTTTTTTTTTACGATCTCTGAGATCTTGCTTTTTTCGGTTCAAGGCTTCATAAGCTCTTTTATGTTGTATGGTGTACTTATCCCAAACCATCATCTTTGAATGTTGCAAGACTTTCGCCTTGTATGTAGATCGGGGTAATTACATTCATTGCATTCCTAGTCTGAATCACAATCTGATTGTATGGGTGGTTACCTGGCACTGTACGGTTGCCACCCGTCCTTTAAAATACGGAATCGTGCTGCGTTTGACAATGAAATTGCGCGTCCCGTTTTGAATCAATACTGGACGGGATTTATCCCGTATTTTTTTTATCATTTTTTTTTTTAAAGCAGCGTCTCATGCAAATCATCCCACACGCATTTTATGAAGATGCCTCCTTTCCTACTTTTGATTGGGTAATACTTGATGTCATCATTAGTTTGATTGGTGTTTTTAACTGTCCAGGTGAGGAGGGCGTGTCTTTTAAGTACAGTCTGCAAAGTGTTGGCACTGAGATGTGGCCGTCAGCGCCATAGTTGAAGCCCCTAACGTTGCGGTCAGCAAGTCGGCTAACATCCGCCATGTGCCGTCTTTCAGTTGCGAGAAGCAGATCATAGAATGGTTGAAACTGTTGCCCCTAACGTTGCGCCACGGCGTGTGGTTCGTTTATACCTCGTGTCTTCTCATTAAACTTTTATCTCGCGAATATGTTATTGCAATCCGCAGCGGGAGCGTTTCTATAAACTTAATTTAAACTTACGTTTTACACCGTGCTTTGTTTCCCTTATGAACATGCTTGTATGCTTAACTCGGTCCGTTCTCAATTGTTTAATTAATTTTTTGCTCTTCGCTGTTTGCGGCTGTTCCTCCATTTCCCCCTACTTCGTTCTTTTATCTCGCGAATATGTTATTGCAATCCTTAACGGGAGCGTTTCAATAAACTGATTGAAAATAGTTTTGCATTTACCTTTTTAGTAAAAAGGCGAGCTTTTAAGCCTGAGAAATCACCCCGTAAATGCACACGTTTTAATTGGACATGTGTTAATATGTATGGTTACACAGTATTAAAAGACAGTGAACAACATCAGTTACCTTTGTTCCCGCGTTTGATAAAAGGTGAGCTTTTAAGCCTGAGAAATCACCCCGTAAATGCACACGTTTAATTGCATATGTGTTAATATGTATGCTTACACAGTATTAAAAGACAGTCAAAAATTAACGTCATTTACCTTCATTCCCGCGTGCGACTCGTGCTGTAAATCTGTTCCTTGTTTTTAGTTCACGTGATTACGTAGGAGGCGTGATGACGCGATACGTGACTCCGCCTCCTCCATTACAGTGTATGGACAAAAAATATGTCCCAGTTATGACCATTACGCTTTGAATTTCGAAATGAAACCTGCCTAACTTTTGTAAGTAAGCTGTAAGGAATGAGCCTGCCAAATTTCAGCCTTCCACCTACACGGGAAGTTGGAGAATTAGTGAGTGAGTGAGTGAGTGAGTGAGTGAGTGAGTGAGTGAGTGAGTGAGTGAGTGAGTGAGTGAGTGCTTTGCCTTTTATTAGTATAGATTTCCATTATCTAGTCATGCTTCATGATTTCAAAAAGGTTATAAAACAATATGAATTACAAGTATGGTCAATATTTAATTTGATATAAATTATATTAAAAATCCACGATTCATTCAATAAGAAACTCAAAAAAGACAGTTTTTTATTGTTGATAAATCAAATGAATCAATTCACTTAATCAGGTAATTCAAAGAAATCAAATCTGTAAAGTGAACTGAAATGCCCTTCACTAGATTGCATTGAGAAGACACCCCACTTGCATGCATCACGCTCATAGTGTAAGATTAGAGGATTTCATAGTATGTCTCACAAATTAATTTTTAGTTTCTTCAAACTGCTGTCTAATCAAAAACAAGTAAGGTTGTAAGCCTGAATCAGCTGCTAGGCTTGCTCTGATTGACTAGATATGGTGCTAGTTTTTTTCTAATGCAAATTGTATTACACTTGTACCTACTATATGTGCAGATTTATTTTTACCTTTTTATTGTATTTAAAGCTCCATGTTAACCCCAGACTCATTATGCAGTGAATGACATTACCCAACTGGATAATTCCATGTCAAATCATCACACTTTTGGACATTTTAATGAAACTTGGCATGATGATTTGGTCATATGAGTAAACCATACAACTGAAATTGCATGCGTCTTGGATCAGTATTAAGGGAGATTTAAACTAATGAAGTTTGAACTTAATAAGTTGCACAGAAATGGTTCCCATATTGTTTTAGAGCTCTTTTCCAAGTCTATACAAGTCTATATTCTGTATAAATGCTATGCTATCCCCATATTGAAAAATTACTATATCACTGTAGTTGAATGTGGGCTAAGACCACAGGTTACATGTTTTGCTCACACACTTAAGTTAGACCGTCACGTCCTTGGACAAGAACAATAAATTGCAACTTTTTTCATAGATGCATCACTGCTTGCACAGATTTGCTTTCAAATAGAACTCTATTGAGACTGCTGAAGCACAAACTGAAAGTGCTGGAAAAATTTTCATGATATTATGTCACGTTAGATATTGCACCTCTTACAAGGTCCAGATATGATAACAAGTGCTTCAGACATCGATACACTTATACTGATTAGAAACAGGGGTGGATCATAATACGGTGGAATTATACAGAAGTGGATCTTGCAATGCTCTCAGCAGCAGTCCTCAAGCATGGAGAGAGAAAGCAGAGAAAGCATACAGCCAAAATTCGTAGACCTTGCTTTTCTTGTCAAATCTCACATCTGTCCAAGCTATGTTTGTCCCAGTGAGCAACTGTGGGAGACGCGGTCACAGTAGAAAGGTCTCTACTTCACATAGGAAGTTGATGGAACATATGTTCTTCATAGATGCAGCCAGGACATGTTGTTCAGCAAAGCATTCAAGTTACAGGACAGACATCATTGGAACAATGTTTGATGTTAACTTGGAAAATAAATGGATAATTGCAATTTGAATAGCTTTTCACTGCAGTGCACATATTTTGTAGTAATATTAAAAATTGTATTTTAATAACAAAACCTTATAAAAAATAACACAATTTTGCATATTTGTGCGCTGATTTGAGGTTATTTTTTTAGTGCCATGATTTATGAATGTCTACTAAATCAGTTAATATTCAAAATGTTTCAGTTTGCTTCCTTTAACACTAAATATACAGTACATTTCTTTTAAGGAAATATCATATTGTGGGAATACTGTATTATGAAGACTGAATCTCAAAATGCATTGTACCATGAGCTAAGCGTATTGCCTCATGCCCACTAGAGAATTATTTCAAAATATCTCAAACTGAACAGAGCATCATTTCAAGATATCTTGAAATCTATTTCAGTCATCTTAGAATGCAATTTAAAATATCTTGGCATATACATATTTATTTTAATACATCTGGAAATATATTTAAGATCTCTTAGATTGCATTGTAAAATATTTCTAAATGTTAGTTCCGCTTGCCATAGTGGAAGTGCCCCAGAGAATACTTCCCATGCCCTTTTCTCTGAGGTGCTCGCTTTCTGAATCATGGAAGATATACTGTATAAATAGTAAGCATTTCCTTGTAAACTACAGGCAATACCTGAATTTGGAAATCCCATGAGCTGTGACAGCAGGTGGCAACTTAAGATATCATATAGATACTGAATATTTGAAAAACAACTATTTTTAATATTTGGTTTACAAAAAGCAGCTTTGGTAATAGTTTAAAAGCAAAAACATGTTTATACACAGAGATAAAGCACTCTTACACCGAGGAATAGCTTTTACATTTCATCTATTTTCGTATGCTTAAGCAGTACCAGAAGGTTTAAAAAAGGTTAAATCACCAAGTGAATTGTCTTGAAGGATATTCAGAATGGAGGGTTCTTCAAAGTGTCTAATGTAAAATAAGTCTATTTTCAGAATGTACTTTTCCCATTGCAGCATAATGTGTTAGTTTCAGGTATAATACAGTATGAATCAATAACTGCGGTTTAAAAAAAAAAAAAAATCACAGAAAACATTCATTCAGTCACTCATACTGGGATAATAAATCATCTACACCTCATTTCATGTAACAGAAAGTTGAGGACAAGTGTAAACAGAACTATGAAAAGCACACACAATTTAACCAGAAATGAAAAACCAATGTATCTCCCTTTGCCATTTTACCAATGGTAACACAATGTTTGCAATGTAGAAAGATTAACAAACACATTTAAAATTCTACAGGTACAGTAATCCCTCCTCGATCGCGGGGGTTACGTTCCAGAACCCCCCGCGAAAGGTGAAAATCCGCGAAGTAGAAACCGTATATTTATATGGTTATTTTTATATTGTCATGCTTGGGTCACAGATTTGCACAGAAACACAGGAAGTTGTAGAGAGACAGGAACTTTATTCAAACACTGCAAACAAACATTTGTCTCTTTTTCAAAAGTTTAAACTGTGCTCCATGACAAGACAGAGATGACAGTTCCGTCTCACAATTAAAAGAATGCAAACATATCTTCCTCTTCAAAGGAGTGCGCATCAGGAGCAGAGAATGTCAGAGGGAGAGAGAAAAGCAAACAAATCAATAGGGCTGTTTGGCTTTTAAGTATGCGAAGCACCGCCGTATAAAGCAGTTGCAATGAAGGCAGCAGCTCACACCCCCTCGTCAGGAGCAGAGAATGTCAGAGAGAGAGAGAGACAGATAAAAACCAAACAATCAAAAATCAATACGTGCCCTTCGAGCTTTTAAGTATGCGAAGCACCATGCAGCATGTCGCTTCACGAAGCAGCTGCACAGAAGGGAGCAACGTGAAGAAAATCTTTCAGCATTTTTAGACAAGCGTCCGTATCGTCTAGGTGTGCGAACAGCCCCCCTGCTCACACCCCCTCCGTCAGGAGCAGAGAATGTCAGAGCGAGAGAGAGAGAGAAAAGTAAGTAGGGTAGCTTCTCAGCCATCTGCCAATAGCGTCCCTTGTATGAAATCAACTGGGCAAACCAACTGAGGAAGCATGTACCAGAAATTAAAAGACCCATTGTCCGCAGAAATCCGCGAACCAGCAAACAATCCGCGATATATATTTAAATATGCTTACATATAAAATCCGCAATAGAGTGAAGCCGCGAAAGGCGAAGCACGATATAGCGAGGGATTACTGTATTCTGTGCTACAACACAATCCATGAAAATATTGAATCTTTTACATCATCCACAGAGCCTGCCACTAATTTCTATGTATGTAAGATCCATTTGCTAGTTATTTATGTTAAGTTAATAGAAGTATTTTCTTAGTTATCGTAAATGTTTGCCTATATATTAGTGCATAGTATATGGGAGGTCCTATTATAACCCCCACAACCCGAATTGAAATGAAATTTTTAACTATTTCTTGTTCCTCTGAGAACAGATTAGTCTCAGTTAGTGACCTGCCTTGCCAAAGGTAAGGCATGGAGGGCACACAGTTTTAAATCATGCCCAGCTGTTTGCAACGTAACGTGCAATATTGAATATACAAAGCTGTACGTTTTGAATTTATTGAATGTATTAAGTAAAACGGAGAAGTAACTCATTTTTAAAGTAGAGAAAACAACTGAGTTTCAACAAGAACATTTTTTTGTTTTGCCTTTTGTTCTGCATGTATAACAACCTTTTTTTCTAGACTTGTGTGAACCGTTTGCTTTGCTCCTTTTTTAAAAACTTTTTTGGATTGAGAAATTTCTTTTGTGTTTGACTCATGCTTGATCTTGCCTTACCTACTTGGCAACTACAATGCACTAAATACATAATACAAGTTATTACTTTATATCAATTCTGAATAATTTTTTTTACTATTTTTCTCTGTTGCAGTCTTGTGTTAAATCAACATTAAGCAATACTCAATATCTCAGAATGAAAGTGAAAAGAGTCTTAGTATTTTTTTTCAAACTTATTTAAAAAAAAAACAAAACTGAAATAACACATTGACACAAGTGTTCACACCCTTTACACTTAGTACTAGTTAAGGCAGTGATTACAGCTCAGAGATTTTTTCAGTATGACCTGGATTTGGGGTTTTTCAGCCAATTTTTTCTATGTAGAATCCTTTAAACTCTTTTAGGTTGAATGGAGAACATTTGAAGATAGTTATTTGAGTCTCCCCAAAGATGTTTGATGGGGTTTAACACGACACTCTGGCTGAGCAACTTAAGGACATACCAATGGGATATTTATTTTTGAATAAATATGCACAAATTTTAAAAATTCTGTTTCCATGATGTCATTCTGGTGTATTGAGTATTTGCTTGATTTGGAAAAAAAAGAATTTCAGTCATTTTAGCATGCAGCATCGCAAAATGTACATATTAGGTATACAGGTACACACACACACACACACACACACACACACACACACACACACAGTGGAAAACAATAATCTGTTCTGTTTAATTTGTGTGAACCAGTTGATCTGTAACAAGGAAAGACCATAATGGTTTTGACAAATGCAATCGGCTATTTCCTGTTGTATTTTTTACTTTTGTATTTACTGTTTCCTTAACCGAATACATCACGGAGTAACACTGGAGGCTTCAGGTACCTGGTGTTCTACATATCTTCCTTTAGGACAGTGGTTAGAAAAGTAGATACAGAAGGATGGCCAGGTGGTGCCACATTAATCTAAAACACAATGAACAAATTAATTACTGCTGAAATTTTTCATTGTGTGTGATGGGCTCAAGGAGTCATACTAAAGGACAACAACCAGAAGCACTCCCAGAAAGAAGTACACAAAAAGGCAATACATTCTGAAAAGAGTCTTTATACAAAATATGGGATGTTTCAATTTTTTATTGAGCCATAAAGTTTAGTGTTGAAATGTAAAAAACACTGAACCATTACATGTCTACGAGTCATTGTTACTAGCCCAAAAATGTCATACATTTGCAGATACTTGTGTTATTTTGAATTGGTGCTTAGTAAATTAAGGGAAAAAAGGACCTCTACCAAGTACATAGAGGGACTGGGCTGAGAAAGATGTGCAGCATATTAGGGTGATAAAGGATAAAGATGGTATGGAAGAATAATTTAGGGTAACATGGCAATCATCTTAAAGAAATAGAATAAAGTCAGTCAGTCAGTCATAAATATAAGCCTTTGCCGGCTTATCAGGAAACCAGATACACGTCAAATATACAACAAAAATGTACTGAAAGATGACTAAAAAATCAGCAGATGGTCTGTAAAACAACCAGAAGGGAAAGTTGCTATATGCACAGAAATCTCAAGGGTGGTGGCACATCTCAAAATTATAAGAACCACCTGAATGTAATGTACTTTTATTTAAGTCATTTGGGTGTAAACCAATGAACCAAACAGAGTAAAATGTATGCATTGATTGACACTGTATGTAAATTCAATAGTTTATAAAATAAACCTCTATTCTTTGTTTCTCTGATCACTCTGACCCTGCTGTAACAGACCGTTTTTGAAGAATGCACCCTTCTAAGGCATTTTGCCAAGAAGTAATTACAAGATACTATGAACAGCTTTTCTCCTGCTTGATTACCGATTTGTCCTGTTAGAGGATGCTTCTTTCTTTAATAAGATGTTAAATTTCTACCACAATGGAAGCTTACTCATAAGTGAGAAGAGTATGCTGAGAAGATGGAAAGAGTACTTTAACAGGCTGATGAATGGGAGGAGAGAGAAAAGATTGGATAATGTGGAGATAGTAAATCAGGAAGTGAAAAGGATTAGCAAGGAGGAAGCAAGGACAGCTATGAAGAGGATGAAGAACGAAATGGAGGTGTTTAGGAGAGATGGCAATAGAGTTTTTAACCAGACTGTTTAATGCAATCTTGGAAAGTGAGAGGATGCCTGTGGTGTGAAGAAGCAGCATACCTATACCAATTTTTAAGAACAGGGGAGGTATGCAGAACTGTAGTAATTACAGAGGGATACAATTGACGAGCCACAGGATGAAATTATGGGAAAGCTAGTGGAAGCTAGGTTAAAAAGGAAGGTGATGATTAGTGAGCAGCAGTATGGTTTCCTGCCAGGAAAAAGCAGCACAGATGAGATGTTTGCTGTGAGGGTGTTGATGGAGAAGTATAGAGAACGGCAGAAGGAATTACATTGTGTCTCTGTGGACCTGGAGAAAGCATATGACAGGGTGCATAGAGAAGATTTGTGGTATTGTATGAGAAAGTATGTAAGAGTTGTGGGAAGTGTGACAGTGGTGAGGTCTGTTGTAGAAGTGACAGATGCATTCAAGGTGGAGGTGGGATTACATCAGGGATCGGCTCTGAGCACTTTCTTATTTGCAATGGTGATGGACAGGTTGACAGACAAGATTAGACAGGAGTCCCCATAGACTATGACGTTTTCAGAGGACATTGTGATCTGTAGCGAGAGTAGGGAGCAAGTTGAGGAGACCCTGGGGAGGTGGAGATATACTCTAGAGAGAGAAGACATGCAGGTGGTTGGTGTAACAGAGCAACATGCAGAGGACAGGAGGATATGGAAAAAGTTGAGCAACCAAAACATGTAGTAAACCTGACAACCTGATTCCAAGGAATATTATTTTTAATGCAGGCTTCTCTAATGGAGGTTCTATTTTTCACAGTGGACATCAGGCAAGAGTTTTCTAATCAGTCCTTCCAAGATTTTGCAGGCTTTTTTGTGATTGTTGCGGCTTTAAATGGCTGAATTTGCAGCAGCTTTTTCAAAAAATTGTGGTGAAAGTTGTGACGTTTGGAGACTTTATTTTTTTCTATAACATTGCAAGAACATAGAAATTTACAGAAGTAAAATAAACACATATTTAGTACAGATCAAACTTGTCCAAGATGTCTCTACAAGGTGGAACAGCACTTATTACATGTTATTACATGTGGCGGAGTGGTGGCTCCGAGGCTAGGGATCTGCACTGGCAATTCGGAAGGTTGCCAGTTCGAATCCCATAAATGCCAATAGGGACTCTGCTCTGTTGGGCCCTTGAGCAAGGCCCTTAACCTGCAATTGCTGAGCACTTTGAGTAGTGAGAAAAGCGCTATATAAATGCAAAGAATTATTATTATTATTATTACATGATAACTTGCCTCCTGGAACAAAGATGGCCACTGACTGCAACTCTGTCTGACCCAACAGTAACACAAAGAGGGAAACAACACCTAGACCTCAAAGTTGATCAGTGGATCATTTTAGAGGAGTTGGCCAACACTTTCCAGGACTTTGAAGGTGCTACAGTCTACTTGAGTAAGAAAAGCTATGTGACTGTCTCTCCTCTGCCTCCACTGGTCAAAGGGCTTCTGAAATCCACCCACACTGCTTATGATACAGCTGCTGTGCAGGACTTCCAGGCAGCTGCTTCAGAGGAGATCACTGCATGTTGGTCAAGAAAGGTCACCTTAACACTAGAATTACCAGAGCCTACAAAAAAACATGTAAATCCGGCCCTCCTTAAATCCCGTTCACACCTCTCCAACAGCGTCTTTTGTCTTCTAAATGTGTCAATAAGCCCAAGCAGCAAGCAGCCTGCTATACCATCCTCCCCCCCCCCCAAAAGTATTGCAATATTTAGTCTTTTTGATTTTCCAATTCTTCTAGATGTTAAATAAAATCCCCAAAATATCCAGCTTTTTCTAAGTATGATTACATTGACTCCTACCAAAGTGCCAGATGGTGATGAGTGTGAGGGGAAAAAAAAAATCAGAAAAGGAAGAGTTTAGAAAGGGGAGGGTTAGTGCTGTTTTCCACAAATTATTTGGTTTTCCCAGTAATGACAGACTAAGTATGCTAACTAGTAATTCATGACACCAGATGTTAATAATCTGTGCAGGGTAAATCCTCTTTCATCGATTTAACATGGTCTGTATCATTCCATTATAAGTGGGAATAAAAACAGCACCCTTCAAAAATTTTTTTTTTTTGCCTGAATTACTCAGTGTTCATGTATCAGGTATACTGTAAGCTGCATCCCGATTTTCTTTTCATTTTAAGGTAGCATTTTTTGTGTAGCAGATTAATTTAGCTTTCTCATTACAATAAAGGTTATTGAATGTATTGCTTATTAATTCAAAATGAATATTTATAAATACTGTAACGACCCAGGGGTGTGAGAGAGAGTGAGCAATGGATTTAGCACTTTTCATGGCTACCTATCACCAGGTTTCAGCAAAGAGCCAGTTGTTTCTTACTAGCTGAATTCTCTACTGCCTTCCTTTGCTACTCCTGCATACCACACAAGTTTTCTGCAGGTATGTGCATCCCAACTGCTTTGTCCCAATGCCTGCACACACACACGTCACTGGCCATGTCTCACTTTGGTCACCCAGGCTTGGCGGCTGTCGCACATTCTGGCCAATGGACTTTAGCAGTGGGGACATGCAATCTAAGTACACTTTAAGTGCAATGTCTATGATCCCCTCACACCACAACCCACAAACCCTGTCCCCCATCGAAAACCCCCCACCCCCATGGCAGCTTCTGCGAGCATGTTTTTTGGCCAGCTTCTCCTTCATTATCTGTAACCTGCTGTCTGTGTTTGGCCCCCTAGTTTAACCTGTTTATGACGTTTCACTTTGCTTTCTACTCTGTCTTTCATTTGTGATCTCGCTTTATTCTGCTTTTGTTTCAATGACACCTGGTCCGTGGTGAATATATTTTCCCTTTTTCGAGTAATAATTTTCATTTGTTTGCGATACTGTGATGTGTATCGTACTGTTAATAATGCATCACTGTAATGTGATTCACCTATGGTGTATAGTTTGGACATGTGAGGATGATGTATGTTTAATACGGAGCGTTCGACCGTGTCACTCTGGTTCTCCCCACTGTTACTACGAAGCTCTTTCCGAACTATTATGCGGTGCATTGTGGAGCACTGCGGACTCTGTAGTGTTTCCCGTTTCACTTCGTATCTCGTTTAGTTGAGCTCTTTCTTTTTGGAGTAGTGTCTGCCTGGTCTGCGGCATTTCAGACGCACGTTGTAGGCGCCTGCGTTCATTAATTATATCCAGGCAGGCGCGTGTTTGTATCTCGGTCACTCGAGCTGTGTCGTGTTGAATCCGTGCCTGCTTTGCCTACACAGTTTGAGACGCGCGTTGTAGGCGTCCACGTGCATTAGATCTGTCCACGCGTTTAACTGTCGTTCTTTCTGCGTTTATATTCTGTATCTCGGTGTGTATGTGTTTCGTGCCTAGGTTTTTTTTGAAGCTGTTGTATTCCAGTTTTCATCATCTATAGCCCGCTCTCCATGTGTTCGTCCCTGTTCTTTAATCCCTTTATAAAGTTTTACTTTGTTTCCTACTCTGTGTTTTATTTCTGACCTCACTTTATCCTGCTTGCGGCATGTCAGACGGTTCGTAGTCTCTCTCGTTTTACTCTGGGGAGGGGGGCTTTGTTCTGTAACCTGCTCTCCATGTGTTTGTCCCTGTTCTTTAACCTCTTTATGACGTTTTACTTTGTTTCCTACTCTGACGGTTCGTAGTCTCTCTCGTTTTGCTCCTGTGGGGGGTTGGGTCTGGTTGTGTGGCGCCTGCGCACGTGCGTAGTCTCTCCCGTTTCACTCTGGGGGGGGGGGGGGTGGCTTTGTGTGGCACTATTTACCATTCTCGTTTAGTAATATGGATCTCCACCACCTCTGACAGCCATGAGCCACCTGAGGAGCGTGTCCCTCTCAAGTCCAGACCGACGAGTACTACACTATGTTGTCGTAGTGACATTTAAATCTCTTAAGATTATTGGAGGTAGTCTGATACACAAACATATTACCTTGAGCAGACGTTAATCATAGTATAGTAAAAAATTAATGAAATAAAAATGTGTGGTTTTATAATGACGGATGGAAATGTCACTTCACTGTCCATATGGATTGAAAAATGAAAGTTTCACTTTTTTCCCAAGGAAATATCACCACATTCCTCAGAATTTCAAGCAAGCCTTACAGATTCTTACCTTGCACCAGCTGTTTAAAGTACCTAACAATACCTTAGAGAAATAAGGATTCAAAAGGCTGTTAGGAGCACTGGATGCAAAAGCAGAATGACCCAGCTGCAAAAGACATACTTACTATGCTGGCAAGTGTTATAAAATAAATATCCGCACATGTCATAACATTACATAAAAGAAAAAGCATGGATTTGCAAATATACAATTAGGAACCATTAAGAATGAGGTTAATCATAAAACCATATATGTGTAATATACATATGCACATGTAATATGATCACTGATTAACACAGTAATAAATGAAGGACTTTGTCTTTACTTGTGTAAAACAGTCAGAGAGAGCAATAGTCACTGAGTGAAAGACATGGATGCAGTACATAAAATGGAAATTCAAATACAAATATATAGAGAGGAGAGAAATCAAAAAAGTTTGGAACAAATGTTTTATTTGAGCCATGTCTTTCAGGCAATGTTGTTCATGAAATTGTTATCATTTAAAAAATCATGTTTCCTTTTCTAATATTGTTGAGAAAATATTTCTGGTTTTGGACTTTGAATATCAGCACTATAAAGACACGTACTGTACAGTCTTTAAGGAATTTTGAGTACATAATGAGAAATATCAAACATCACATTGTGCTAAAATAATCTCAGTATCAATTTACCATATTGCCCAGCACCAAGATACAATTTTTGTGAATAGATTTCATGTAATTTCAGAAAAACCTGCAAAAAGCGTGCACTATTAGAACAGTTCAACTCATTTTAATATTAAGGAAAATAAATAAATAAGCTTTCACTGCTTATTACCTTGCATGTTTCATATTCCCCCACACCCCCCATTCCCATCCCCATGTATTCTGCAAAGAATCCCTGAAGCCTATGAAAAAAGTCGTAATCCCAGGCCACCTTAAATTCCTTCGCACCTCTCCATTAGCGTAACCAGCTGTTACAGACTCAAAGCAAATATATGTTTTCTTCTTCTTTAAATACACTACCGTGGCTGTTCCTTTGTCTGTCCAGGATTTTAAATCACCTGTAGCTCGCAAACCGTTTCACCTATTGACTTGAAATTTGGTAAACATATACTACGTGACATCTACTATCCGCTTTCGGGGTGATGATTTTATTACTCTTTTTATTTTTATTTTATTGTAGAATCAACTCTCGGCAGCGCGCTGCAGGGTGGCCGTGCGGCGCGTGCATACGGGCGCCGTTCTCATTCCCTACCACCTTCGCTAATCATTCTTGAGGCAGATTGAATACTTAAGTGCCAGATTAAGTGAAAAATTAAAGAAAACGTGCTAAGTAATTGCAACACAAAAACTAACTTAATCAGTTTTAACGCGAAAAGATGCCGACGAAAGAAGAGAAGCAGCGGGACGCTAGGGTGGAGTAAAGAAGAGCTGCTCAGGAAGCAGCAAGCACATCAACCTCTGAGCAAATGAATGCTAAACATACAGAGAAAGAGGATGAATACTATGAATGCTCAAGTCAAGTGTATTCGTGCAGTGCGCCGTTACTGGTATTATATAATAGTAATGACAAAAGCAGCTCACTACTCAAAACAGGAAATGCGGGGAACACCTGGGATCGAACCCATAACCTCTCGATTCAGAAGCAGTCGTTTTTACCTGAACACCAGCCATGCAACTGGTGTTTGGGCTTCGGTTTTAATGTATTGGCAGCAACATGTAAATAGAATAACTTATTTTTCTTTAGTTATATTCTTGAATAAAAGCTCACTTGTTTTGTTATACCTTTTGAGAAAGTGTTTATTTGATATTTAAACTTCACAGTCACACATTATACATTTCACATCATTTTATTAATTTTTTACTATAATATGGAAACAATTTCTGTTTTAGTTGTGTTCAACATTTCTTGCCTCGCATTTCTTGTCATCCTACCCAGATCGTCGTAGACATGGAACACACAAGAAATTCATGCATTTCAAATAACGATATATTATTTATCCTATACAACTCCAAGAACCTCACACCCAGAGAAACAGACTTGAGCTGGAAGAACTTCAGCTGTGTCGGTGGAGGGGATGGGATAGCAGGCTGCTTGCTGCTTGTGCTGATTGACACATTTGCAAAACAAAGACACTAAAGGAGAGGTGCGAAGGAATTTAAGGTGGCCAGGGATTACGACTTTTTCATAGGCTTCAGGAATTCTAGTGTTAAAGGAAAGGTTAGACGTTTTGTCATTGGATTCTTGGAGATGTTTCTGCCTATCCTTTTTGATTCACTACTGGTGCAAAGCTTTGTTCATCGAGAATGCCAATCATTGAGTTATGTCTTTGTTCGAGCCAAAAGCTTAACACTAGAATCCCTGAAGCCACCTTAAATTTCATCGCACCTCAGTTCAGTTTTATTCTTGAATAAACGTACACTTTTTTGTTATACCTTTGCAAAAGTGTTTATTTTGTATTCCAGTCACCACTTGAATGACATCAAATGTGTCTCGGCTGCTCTTGCACATACACACACACGTCCATGCATGAAAATATTATTACTGTATTTAAAAGCTCTATGTCATCTGAACATGGTGTTTTTTTTTTCCAATCTTGCCCAAACTCCACATTATGGTGTATGGTACTGAGACTTCTTTTCTGGCGCATACACCATCAGCATGGCACTGCCAGATCTAAATACTAGCATGGAGAATCGCATACTGAAGCAACTTTAGCTGCTGGTGGAAGTCCCAATTTATTATGCTGCCAAGCAGAGTTGTGTTGTGGTGCAGCAGTCTATTAGACAGTGAAAGCGACATGAAGAAGCTGTCTGTTACGGTTTTGCCTTTGTACAGAAATGGCTCCATATGAGCCATTATATGGCGTTTGTTTATAAAACAGCGGAGAGCATAGTCTCAGAAAGTCTTTCTCCAGTGGGATGACCGGGAACTTTTCCTAAAAAAGGAGTGGTACTGCACATGCACTTTGTCTCTAAATCTGGTGCAATCCAAAATTGTATGTGAAATTTGTCAGGCTTGTTTGAGATGTATTTCAAGAAAGGACAACAGACCATGTTTGGAAAAAGTTGCTCATCAACTGTAATATGTTTCACTGGGTCGTAAACATTGTTGTCGTTTTACATTGTAAAATACAGTTCTCAACAAAACGCTGCCAGATGTCCAAGATCGTATTAAATCTGTCATTTTTCACATATTGTGCACAGGTGTCCTTGTTGTCAAGGCACAAATGCCACATGATAGTGGTCACGAGGCATCGTATGTTTGATTGCCAGTACAACTAATAGTTCTGACCGGCATCAACCACAGCACCAACTGTGTTGATTGCTGCACTTGTGAAAGAACAGAGAAAAACGCTATCAACTCCAACAGAGAGGGAGGCAAGTTCATTGTACCACAACTTTATTTGAAAACTAACAGTGTCAGATTTTTTGAACGTGACTGAAAGAATAAAACTGAATAAAAAAATTTTTTAAAAATGCTAACTTTTACAAGTTATAAAAATTTACACCAAGTGTTACAGACTGAAATCAAATGTTTGTTTTTATAATAGTAATAATAATAGCAGCTCAAAATGGGGAAAATCCAGGCTCGAACCCGCAACCTCTTGATTTGGGGGCAGCAGTTCTTACCTCTGCACTGGCTGAGCAAATATGTCAGTTTGGTGTAGATTGATATTTGGACTTGGGTTTTTACTCATTCACAGCACCATGCAAATTAAATGATTTTTCTTTGGTTATATCTATACTAATAAAAGGCAAAGCCCTCACTGACTCACTCACTCACTCATCACTAATTCTCCAACTTCCAGTGTAGGTGGAAGGCTGAAATTTCGCAGGCTCATTCCTTACAGCTTACTTACAAAAGTTAGTCAGGTTTCATTTCGAAATTCTACGCGTAATGGTCATAATTGAACCTCTTTTTTGTCCATATACTGTAATAGAGTGCACCTCGATGGCCGTGGGAGGCGGACTTGCGTATCGCGTCATCACGCCACTCACGTAATAACGTGAACTGACTGTGAACAAAGTACGTACAAAACAAGGAAGAGCCCCAAAGAGCGCTGAAGAAAACATTCATTACACAATTGAGAAGGCAGCGAAACAATAAGAAGCGAGCGAGTGACGCATACAAGCATATTCATAAGTGCAGCTACTGCGGAAACAAAGCACGGTGTAAACTGTAAGTTTAAATTAAGTTTATAGAAACGCTCCCGCTACCGTTTGCAATACCATATTCGCGACATTCAAGTTTAATGAGAAGACACGAGGTATAAATGAGACTTTGGATCACTTTGTAACGGAGTTAAAATTGCTGTAGCGAGAAACTTTTAAGTGCCGGGTCTTAGCTAACATTAAATTAAGCTGTGGACATCGCAACATCACACAAGAGAGCGGCTCACGTGAACTGACTGAACTTTGAGGCAAGATTGCTTTTCTCCTGTACAACTATACGTTGCATTCTCAACAGTAAGCTTGCACGGCTTGGTCTTATTACAACCGGAGTGCTGAACTGACAACGTGGTATACAAACAGAAGTATAACAATCGTAATAAACGAACAAAAAAACAGCGGAGAACCCGTTGATTAAATAAAAAGGCTGCTTCCTTGGCGAAGCAAGGAAAAAGGAAGACCTTATATGGCGTTCGTTTATAAAACAGCGGAAAAGCTGTGTAAAGGCTGCTTCACAAAAAAACAGCAGAGCGCCTTATATGAGCAGGCAGTCAGCTAAAGGAGGGAATCAATAAATAACTATAATCGTAATAAACGAACAAAAAATAGCGGAGAATCCGTGGACTACATAAAGGAAATGGGTACCTGAACAGAAAAGTGAGTCTCAAATAGCTACACAATAACTACTACAATCGTAATAAACGAACAATAAAAGAATACAGAACTGCTAAGCAAGGAGAAAGGACGGCCTTATATGGCGTTCGTTCATAAAACAGCGGAGAGGCTGTGTAAAGGCAGCTTCACAAAAAAACAGATCCTTAACAAATTGTTATTGGTATATTTTCCCTCAATTTAAAAAGGTTTTCTTTTCTTCTTAATAAAAATTTAAAAGCAGTACTTCGCCGTTGCGAAGCGCGGGGATTTGGATAGATTTTATATATATATATATATATATATATATATATATATATATATATATATATAGATATGTATATATGTATATGTATATGTATGTATGTATATGTATATATATGTTTACATAACCTCTTTAACACACTACTTCTCCGCTGCGAAGCACGGATATTTTGCTAGTTCTTGAATAAAAGCACACTTGTTTTGTTATACCTTTTGAGAAAGTGTTTACTTGATATTTGGACTTCAGTCTTAACACATTATACACTTCACATTGGCATTATGCCATTATTACAGTAAGATGAAAAATTTTGTTTTAGTTAAGCGTTCAACATTTCTTGCCTCGCATTTCCTGTCATCCTACATTTACCCAGATTGTTGTAGACATGGAACACACATGAAATGTATATATTCCAAATAACAATATATAATTCAGCTTATACAATTTCAAACACCTCACTGCCAGATGAAGAGACTTCAGCATCTGAGTTGACTTCAGCTGCCTCGGTAGGGGGGTTGAGTGAGCCAGCTGATCAACACATTTGCAAGACAAAGACGCTGATGAGGAGATGTGAAAAAATTTGAGGTGGCCTGGGATTATGACTTTTTCGTAGGCTTCATGAATTCTTGTGTTAACTACTTGCCTTACTGAAGAGAACACACCAATCAAATAATGGCCACTGGTACAATACCAAGTGTCATTGGTAGTTTAACATTGGGTAGTAAAACACCTGTTCACTGCACATACAGTCAAAAGGAACATATAACTGCACAATTGTTCCTGCTTCTCTCTTTTTGCCAGGTGAATGCAGAAGTGATCCAAAGTTGAAAATGTGCACCACCAAGTTAAAAAAAAAACTACATTTCAATATACTTAAGATTGTCACCACTTTTTAAGATATGCTTGAAATGGCTAACCAAATGTCAAGGATAGCAGCAGAAAATATTTCTGAACAAGTAACAAAGAAATAAAGAACTCTGAAGTAATGTTCATTTTGGAACACTCAGGTATAAACATTCATTGCACTGTCACAACAAATATTTCAATAAACATGTCCTCTGACCTTTACATACATTTAGCTGCAAATTATTCATGTGGGAGTCAAGGCTTGAAATTCTTCCTTAAAGAAACTAATTTCTGTGTACACTTAGATACATCAAGTTAAAGGCTTGTACTTGCACTGAAATCCTGTAGGCCATGACAAAAAGCCTTGACTGACAGAACAGAATAGTTAAAAAAAAAAAAAAAAAACACTAATTAAACTC
Source organism: Erpetoichthys calabaricus (assembly GCF_900747795.2). Classification (NCBI taxonomy): domain Eukaryota; kingdom Metazoa; phylum Chordata; class Cladistia; order Polypteriformes; family Polypteridae; genus Erpetoichthys; species Erpetoichthys calabaricus. The sequence goes on from NC_041397.2 coordinate 195,687,720, forward strand.
TCCTGTCAGCTTACTCTTGTACTTTCAATTACAATATTTAAAAAGTTGCCAAAGAAAGTAAATTCCATTTCTCTTCATCGACTTTAGCATCAGCACGAATTTTCTCATGACAAGTCTCTCTCCGGTTATATATATTCTGTTCTAAACTTAATTTTTAACAGTGCTAACTGCGTGATGTTTATAAAAGGCATTTTCAGGGAACATTAAGGAAACTCTGCATTAAGAAAATCCTACAACTAGCCTGCAAGTGTGAGATTTGGAAGCATATTTTAACACTTCCAAGTCTATTTTTTGGCTGCTTTTACAGCATAGCAGAAGATAGTGTAAAGGAAATTATTTAACATACTCCATTTGCTTATATGTTACATTATCATAGCATGTTTTATGTATTAATAATTGAACGACCTCTTCATTCTCTCAGGTAGAGATCTAGTTGGTTAGTATTTGCTGTAACCCAATAGCTCCTCATGAGTCACTATGTGGTTGACAACATCTGTCATGTTATAATCCAAAATAAGGAGTACCAAGTGTAATTTAGGTTTTAATACAAGTAGTGTGACCTGAAGAATTCTGGACAGTAGGTCTGTAACAACTTATCAATGTCACCGATAATAGTCAATGATGAAAATAGAAAATAGAGAACAATATTAATTACATTTTAAAATATGGCATAGATTGAGGATGTTAAACATGGTGGAGGTCGAATACCAAAGAAGTTACAAGTACAGTGTTGTTTCAGCTTCACAACAAAAAAATCCACATCTTCATAGATTTGTAAAAAGGGATACTTCAATATTAACAATTAGGGGTTAGACATCCCACAAAGTAGAAAATCTAAATACCTCAAAATCTCAAGACCACTTTGACCGATTGGATTGAAACTTGGTGATGTTACAGAAAAAGGAAAATAAGCTGACCCATGTTTTTTATTTGTTGATATTTTTCAATAATGACACTGTAGCAAGGGGGCTATTATTACAAGGCACCCCATCTTTTTTTCTAGTCAGCACCAAGGTTATTATAGTTTTGCCTTTTTATATTAGTTTTTATTTCTATATTTTTTCTGACCTTACTTGGAAATTCAGTTTAGTTTTAGTTTTCCTTCATTGTGTATTTTTAGTTTTAGTTTAGTTTTTATTTCACAAAGACATTTCTATTTATTTTTATATATATTAGTTTCAGTTTTAGTTTTAGTAATTATGACATGGAGCGCCTACAGAGTTAGTTTTGTGTCACAATCAGACAGAACTGTACACTTAACAGATTTGGATATGAGTTTAATGTTAGTGGAAGCTTACTACACCACATAGTTTATTATCTGGTCTTGCTTTTGTCTGATAAAAACAAGCATAATCAAAACCAGACACTGAATATGAACAATTTTACACAATTTTATACTTTTTAAAATATTTTCTCATGAAAATCACAGGGGCTTAGGAAGAACAGGGCTCTTACACTTGAATGAGTGTGCTGACCCCACCTAACTGTATTGAGGGAAACAAAGAACAACAAGCATATAGTGTGAAGGTTAAGGGCAGTGAGTCTTGAATAGACCACCATAAAGGACAGTAAACCCATAATGAGCAGAGCAAGAGCAGGTAATAGGAGTACGGATAGGCATAAAACAACAGAGACAGCGTCTGAGATTAAGAACAACATATACATTATCTAAACCTGTTTATCCAGAGCAGGATCACAGGAAACCTGGAGTCTACCACAGCAGGTTTGGATGCAAGGCAGGAAAAATCCCTGGTATGCAATATGTATGATAAGGCTGATGTTAAGAACAAAAAGAATATGATGATTTCAACTATCTATTTTGAGAGAGGGGGAGAAAAACGTTGAAAAAAGGGAGACAAATATTTTAAAATTCTGCTAATGGATTACTTTCACAATATCAGGTATTTTGAGTTGTGAATATGAACTAAAAAAGATAAATTAATAAATATGGAATAAATACAAAAAAACCCATTAGTATGTTTAGTTTTCATCACTTGTCAGACTCTCTACCTTTGTTTGTATCGCTTTGTTGTTAAACGATGTTTTTAAAGCAAAAGTGATTGATCAGCAACAATATGCTGATCTTGTATGATGACCTAGTCAGTCTCGATCAGTGCCATTTTATTTTCAACAACCGGGAGTGGTCTCCTCGAGACTTTCTTGTATACTCAGATATGGGGATGGATATTTGAGGAATAAACCGCAAGACAATGATTATATTTTTATATTATGTACATTAAGGAACCATCAACAAACAAATCAAATTAATAATATATTGAACAATTATTATAAAAGTAAAATTGAATAAATCGGACTCTGCAGCTGTATTAAAAAAAAAAATCGAGTATGTGTTCAGGTAAAGTACCACTTCCGGGTGATGGATTTGGCCCAAAAGTTAATACAGATCTATGGTGTAACAACCACATGCCGAATTTCATCCATCTATCTAGTTGCATTTTTGAGTTATCGTGTTTACACACACACAGACACACACACAAACACACACACGCACGTGCGTACGCACACAATTCCAAAAAAATAGTATTGTTGGACACTGGTTAGTCTATAACGTCAAGATTCATCAAAATATCGAGGTCGAATTTTTTCATGATTACTATACTTTCTCTATACTTCGTATATGAGAAAGTAAAAACGATTTCTCCTTTGCGAAGAGGCAGGTGAATCGCTCTCAACAAAAAGCAAACACCTGAGAAATAAACTGAAATGTTACTCACTCGTGATTTTTCCAACCATATGGTAAACATTTTGTTGACCAGTACATTCTGATTTCAGCCATTTGAATTACATCTTGATATACAACAAGCACAAAGAAAGGCGGCACGCATATCGCTTTCTATTTCACACGCTTTATGCACCCCGCACTCAGCTTGCTCTGTCACCGCAAATGCTGTGTGAACAGCTGCCCTCCGTCACCAGCCACCGTTCACTGGATGAATATGTGCGGGCGGTTCGTGGTCGATGACTTTCTGTTTTAGAGTTAAAACTTACAAGGGTTAAAGACTAACGGCAAGAATATTCATTCAAAACGAAAACTAAAAATATTTTAGTAAATTATTATTTTATTTCAGTTAGTCTTTCCAGCTACTTTAATAGTTTCGTTTAGTTTTAGTTTTTCATTTCGGTTTTGTTAATTATTTTATTTCAGTTTACGAAAATGTTTTTTTAATAATAGTTTCAGTTTTGATATTAGTTTTAGTTAACTATAATAACCTTGGTCAGCACAAACAAGTGTGACTGCCAGCTGAATGATGCCAGCACAAAAGTGCCACTCGCCAATAGCGTGGATGGATAAGTGAATAAGCAGAGATGTTGCGACAAGGGAATAGATACAGGATGATGTGTGGCATTACCACTGAAGTAGAAGAAGGAAAATTCACTAAAGTTGAAGTGGTGATGTGGTTACACACTCAGGGTGTGCTGAACACTTCAAGTCCAATTTCCAGATAGAGAGAGAGATATATAAACACTGGAGTTGGACTCCTTGTGTCCAAGAAAGTAAGCCACAACCAATGACGCTACTGTGGCTCTGAAGAGTAAGGGGATGGACACTGTATATAGTGCCAATCAACTCCCATTAGGCAACATAAGCAAATCCTATGCATGCATATAACACCAAAGGAGAAATTGCCCCCTCCTATTTTCCTGCTTGCACAGAAGGGCAAGATATTTATACCTTTGCCTAGCACACCAAAACTGCTTGTGCCCAGACAGACATATACGACACCATATTATTTTTATCTGTAAGATGACATTTGCAACTTAATTTATTCTTCACAGTACATACACAAAACACTGAAAAGATTATACTTTGTACTGACATGAATATACTACATAGTAAAACACATACACTGTAAACTGACACATAAATTATACAGTGAGATTTTGTCTAATACACAATGCACTGAAATGTGTACACTATATACACATGTACTGTATCAAACTTTGATCCTGGAGAGCTACAGCAGCTGTAGGTTTTTGTTTTTAGTCTAACTATTTTCTTAATTATTTCCCAGTTTGCATCTAATTAAAATTTGCCTTAATGTTAATTGATCTGCTATTTGAGACTCACACCCCTTAACTGTTTTTTTCCTTACTTAGCAAACAGTAATCAGTTACAAAATGAGCCAACACCTGACCAGCTAACCCGTGTCCATCATACAATATCTGAAAATAAAGAAAGGTGAAGGTCTCAGTAATGCTGATCTGCTCAGACCAGCAAAACATTTTGACAATGCTCTTTAAAAAGCAAATCAACACGTTTGGAAATATCTGGTGTGGCAGAAAGACAGCACCAGAAAGCCAGGGAATTAAACTTTCATTTTAATTAACAACAAACAATCAGCTCCTAGTTAAGAAACTGGTTGGACAGAAATTGGTTAGAGCCTGAGGCCTCAACTTGGCAAGTCCTCTGTTGGCTCACTTCACATCTTGCTTTTGTTTGGCTGCCATTTTAAGGAAATAAAGAAGAAATTCAGAAGATAGAGTCTTAAAAAAACCAAGGCAATTAAAATGAACAAAAGTCAATTAACAGTAGAAAACCTGCAGGCACTGTAGCCCTCCAGGATCAGAGTTAGACACCCCTACTATATACTGAAATGTGTACACTACCTGTTGTATTAAAAAAAAAGTCAAACTTTATTCTCTTCCTCTGGTCACTACAATACATATTGGCATTTTGTCTTGTACATATATTAGTATTATAGTAAAAAAAAAAAATCTTGGGAAGAGAGACAAGACGTGACTTTCTCAAAGAGACACTTTCACGTCCCGCGAGACTAGACTTTGTGCCAAGAGATTTAACTACGCCTGGGGCCAAAAATAAAATACGAAGAGTAGATGACAAAGTAGAACGTCATAAAGAACTCAAAAAACATTGGTGTGATACACATGCAGAGCAGGTTAGAGATAATGGAAGTCCGAAAATTCGAAATTATTACTCGGTGAAATAACAGAACAGAGGGAAGGAGACTTGTAATCTGTCTAATTCGTGTTGCCATGAGGGAAAAGTAGTGTTTCTTCCCAATGAAGAGGTGTATCCGCGAGAATTAAAAGATTTGTTGTTTGTTGAAAGTGAAATCCACATATGCGAGCGTCAGAGACGTGAAGTTGCAGGCACACAGTGCAAGCAGGGGGGTTGGCGAGCAAGGGGCAAAGCCCCCTAGAGAGTGTGTGTGTATATTATAATATATATTATATAAATAAATAAAAGTTTAATTAGTAGTAAAAATACGATTATATAAGATAAACTTTCTGATCCACTTTTATAAAGCCAAAATATGTAAAAATTGCTTGCCTTAATGCTGTTTCTGCACATAACTATGATATAACACGAATAGCAAAAAACTTGCTAAACACACATGATTGAGAAATTACCAGCAAAATGGAAAAGTTGAAGGTGGTTACCCTTTTTCAATTAGATGGTGAAATGCTGCTTAATGAGGATGTTTTGATTTGGTCAGACAGCATTAAGGAATGAGGTATTATATTAGGTGTGATTTATGAACCCACTAAAGCAGAAAATAGTTTCAATTAATAATATTAAAAATGCCAACTTTAGAAGGGAATATTACAGCCATTATGGATTTTACTGATCCAAATATTAACTGGACTAGCCTTACAAACACCAAAAAACAAGGACGCAGGTGTCCGGAGGTAATCAATGGCGGTTTAACACAGTATGTTAAATTTCCAACATGAGGGGAAAACTGTATAGACTTGGTATTTTATAATAAGCAGGAAAGGATTCAGGTTATAGATGCGATTGAACCATTAGGATCTACTGACCATAATATTATAAAATTTATAGTATAAAGGCAGAGTGTATAATCAAAAACTAAAACTGTTCAGTTTTATTAGGGCAAAGTTTCAGCAAATGTGGCAAAGTCTAAATAAGATAAATTAAGATAACCTTTAAGGTTTGAAAATAGTTGAGGAGATTTAGAAGTGTTTTATGGATAATGTAGGACAAGGTTACTTCACAATTTAGATGCAGTAAGAAATTAAAAAGAACTCTCGTAGATAAACACAGAGCTAAAAAAGAAGTACCAAAGGGTAAAAAAAACTTCATATGACACATAAGACTAATAACTCCTTTGCTAACCCAAGGGGGCATGAGAGCAACAATTAGAAAGGATATTAGGAAAGCTAAAAGACAGTTGGAGAGAAATATTAAAGAAAAGGCTAAAGATGACTCCGAGTTTCTTTCAACATTCCAGTAGTAAAAGAATGGTCCAGTATGAATAGGAACAGTAAATTAAATAGTGAGATAGAATTTAAGGACAGTGATAGGAGCATATGCTTTAAACTTGCTTTTGGGAGTATAAAAGCGTCAATAAAATGCAATATAGGCTAATGAAGTACTTATTGATTTGGAAATTGTACAGGGTAAGGTACTGCTTAGATTAACTCTTCATGTCTATATTTTGTCGTTAGTACTAAAATATGGAAAAAGTTTGTCTTTTAGGTATGTGTTCAACATTTCTTGCATTTCTGTCAGCCTATACTTACATAGATCTTTGTAGACATGGAACACACGTGAAATGCATGTGTTCCAAATAACAATGTATTTTTTTAGCCTATACAGCTCTAGGTACTACTTCACTCCCTGATAAACCAGTCTTGAGCTGGGAGAGGTTTTTCCACTTTCTGCGGCAGTATGAGGATGGGATAGTAGGTTGATTGGACTTATCGCCACATTTACAAGGCAAAAGAGGCTGACGGAGAAGTGCAAGCAGATTTAAGGTGGGCCGGATTTACGAGTTTTTTCGTAAGCTTTGTTAAAACTAGGGGATGCACCCAATTTTTCCCCAAGGTGTGTGTGTGTGTGTCAATAATCAAATGCAAGTATACTTACATAAAAAAAAAGCTGTTGTAAAAGATTTACTAATATCTATATAATGTTTATCATGCTTATCTGTAGTGATACATTACCTTTCTAGAAAGCTTAAATTCACATTTTTAAATGCTTTGGTTACAGTGTTTCTGTGACTGCCTTTAAAGATAAATGCAACTTATTTTACTACAGGTCTTTTAACTGTTAGATTTGTTATGTATGTAATTCTGTTTCAAGAACTGGTTAGCAACTGTTTTAACTTGAGCAGTCAAAAGCACTGTAAAGATATTGTATTTTACTCAATGTTTGGTTTACTTTAACTATTGTTTCTTTATTTTAGACTACCCATGCACAAAACTTGATTCCTTTATATTTAGAAAACAGGCAATACAAATAGGCTTTTGCCCTCTGTTCCATTACTCTCGAGTCAGAAAAGGCATGCATTTGCAAATACTTAATTTGGAACCATTACAGTCATGCAGTCATTTATTTTCAGAAGGGTAAGGAGAAGCTAAAAAAAAAAAATTTGGAAACAAGCTCTGGATGGATACAGTGAGGGTTATGCCATCCGATAATTGAACCTAGGATTAATAAGGAGAAATGTGGATTCTGTCCTGGCTCTGGAACAGAATAGTTGACTTTTTTCCCCTTCGCATACTTGGTGGGGCCATACTAGTTGTAGAAGGAGAGTATAGGTCTCTGGGGCTGCCTCTATGTGCCATTCATTTTATGCATTTACACAGCAAGTACTGGGTTTGCATATTTGCCATCTAGGCAAAACAGTACAGTGAATGCATTGGACTTTGCCGAGATGTAGTCTTTCTTACTCACCTATTTGTGATTTTCTGCTTGGGAAATTTTGGGTCGAATCTCCATTCTTGAAAAATTCTGTTGATCTCTTGGCTTTATTAGACTAATCTCTCGTGTAAACTGGAAGGGTGATGCAGCTGGGATGATAATTAGCACCTCAAAGTTTGAGGTCATGGTACTCTACTGAAAAAGTGTGTCTTGTTCCCTACAGGTAAAGGAAATGAGCAACTATCCTAAATGGAAGAATTTAAGTATCTTGGGAGATTTACTCATGAGTGCCAAGGTGGCTATAAAATAGGCTAACAAATCAGTGAAGTGGCAGCAATTTTTCAAGCATTCTACCAGGATGTAGAGGCAAGGACGGAGACGGATAAAAACAAAGCTGTTTATTTTGCAGAAAGCCTGCTCCCATATATTCACTTATTGTCAGGAGCTTTGAGTATGACTATAATAATGATTTTATGAATATAAGCAGACAAAATGAAATTCCTTTAGAGTAAAGCGTCTCTGGATCGAGATAAGCCAGTTGAGTTAGTCTGGCCATTTAATAATGACACCCTCGGGCTCATCTGCCAGATGAAAAAGCAAAAAAAAATCCAGTGGCAGACCAAGGACAATCTGGAATATCTGGGTATTCATGAAGGAAGTTGCTAGGGATAGTTATGCTTGGTCATCCCAACTTAGCATGGTACTATGACCTCCATTAAGAAAAGCAAACTGAAAATGAATTAATCAGTGGCAATCATGGCACATGCATGGTTGACCTATGAATAATTTTAAACACTCGGGACAATTTATTTACACCCCAGCTCAAGAAAGCGTAACAATCTATAGTAGGTGGATTGGTTACGGATAGGGATGTTAACAATTAACCATTGTTCAACTGACTTAAGCAGTGTTTTTTAAGCTATGGTTTATGACCCAAATTGGGTCATGGACATGTTAGTGATGGGTTGCCACATGATTATGTAGTAAAATTAGCACAGTTTGTTCAAGTGTGAATTCTGTGGCAACTGATATACTATCTCTATTTACTGTACCTTTTATTGTGGTAACAATTTAATAAGAGACAAGTCCTTTAAACACAGCTGACAGCTGCCTCCTAGACAGTTTTCGTTTCTTTGGTATGAAAATATAATATTACAACACCACCATGTGAAACAATCAAACTGAAATGAATGGCAGCAAGGGGGAAATAACACAACCAAGCCTTTGAAGTGAAGAAACCACAAATCTCATTTGAAATGTTGAACTGAAAATAACAGGTTTGACACAAGGATTTAATTATCGGGGTGTGGCGAGGGGGTAAGACAGTAAATACAGAATGTATATATGCACAGTGGCACTGGACAGTCTCTGATTGCACATTGGTTGATGGAATACATAAAAGGTTCCTGGCAAACTTGGCATGGCCCTGCCACCACATCAGTGGATCCTCTTCTGGATTGAAATAAAAAGATCTGAGGTCTGAGACATGTAATCTGATCAAAACTCATGTTCACCTCCGTCTGTGCAGTTTCTAGTTACACATATTTAAATTTAACAGGTTGTGTTTGATTTCAATGGCAGTGTTTGTAAGATGATTGTTTCAACACTACTGCCTATCCAAATAGCACTTTCACACAGTGTCTACAGTGATTAATTCATGCATTTTGACCTGAATGCATGAATACAGCCACTGTGGAAAACATTTAATATTAAGAGGTAATATGCGATATATGTCTTTTTAACTTTGGATTCCTTTGTTTCAGTTACTCAGTGTCAGATTTCAACAAAAATATAAATCTGAAGGTTGCTAGTTCGAATCCTGTAAATGCCAGAAGTGACTCTACTCTATTGGGCCCGTGAGCAAGGCCCTTAACCCGCAGCTGCTTTGTCTTGGGTATGATGTTAATCTGCATCCAGTCCTGCAAGCAGATCCTCCAATTTACAATCTGGCCACCGTAAAAAAACTCACAATGTTCTAGTATGGTGTTGAGGTGTCACCTGCTGTACTCAGGTCCAAACCCAGGAGGTTTATCATGTGGTGGGTGCGGCAGCACACTATAGCACATGCTTCCAACCTCTTAATAGTTGCCAAAGTTGAAAACAGCATGTTGCGCACAGTGTGCTCTGTCTTATCACAATACATTTTTAATGGGTAGCTTACAATGAAGTTAAATTGCTGCAGGGTTGTATGGATTTATTTTTCTGATAGGGTAAGAAATTTGGGGACAGGTAGTAATGCTGGATAAGTACAAAAATTTTGATTTTGATATCTATACCAGCTTTTGGACGTCAACACTAGTACCAAAACAGTACCAAAAGCTAAAATCACATACCTCGCCCCCATCTCACAAACCCTTGTATCCTCAGCCCGCAAACACACGTTTCCCTACTATGCCGCATTACACAAATCATTTACAGTACCAGATTCTCCTTGGAGTTTTACACACACTTAAACAATTGAGGATGAGGTGATAGTAAATTACCACTTCCAATACCACATCTAACACAATAATGGTATCAATCCACTATCAACAAAATATTTTTTTCATAATTTTTTAATTATGAATAATACAACCACAACCCTAGCAGGTAGTACATTCCAACTTCACAGACCAGCTGCACCAGCTGCGGTCTTAGTAAGCAGAAACAGTGACCTAATAAATAGATTGAGCCTTTGATTCATTTTGAACAAACTGACAAAAGCAATGTTCAGTCCAAGATGTGCTAAATAAAACAATGATACTCTAACACAACAAGCACAATGTACAACTACCTTACTTTTAAACATAACATGTCTATAGATAGTAATATGTCTAAGTCTATGACTAGCTGAAGCAGCATTACTTCATTCATTAATACTAATCAAAAGACAAAATACAGTACATGTGATAGGGGTGATATGAGCACATAACTGGAAACCAGACATATAAATTATGCAACAGAAGTAATGAGAGAAATGTTTTTCATAGAAAATTTGAAATTAATTGTTCAGTCTTAGTTCCCATAAAAGTAATTTATGTCAGGAACACTGTTCTGTTTTACTTAAAAACATTAGATTAAAAACTTCTCAGCCATTACTACAAAACACTAGATAAGTTATAGATTTAAAAAAAAGAAAATTTGAAGGGTAGAGTATTATTTCAAGCAAAACTAACAAATTAATGTGACAGTGAAGCAATGTCTGGCAAGGTTTTCTGGTTTGCTTTTTTTCTGTTCATATAGGACTCCCTATGGAAAAACAAGTGTTAAACGCAGGCTGTAAGTCAACACACTTTGAATCCATGTATATATGTGGGTGAATGAGTTTTTTAATGGGCTAATGCTCCAAACAGGGTCAGTTCTTGCCCAGGGTTCCTAGCATTAGCTCCAGCGATCTTGCAATTTGATTGAATAGGCTCAGTAGGGTGGGCAGCACAGACTCCTCGCAGAAGCAGTTCCTGGATTCAATGGCTGCTTTTTGTTAATGTGAACAATGCATGTTATCTGTGTGTCAGTGTTAGTTTTCCTTCCATGTTCTTAACACTAGAATTACCAGAGCCTACGAGAAAACACGTAAATCTGGCCCACCTTAAATCCGTTTGCATCTCTCCGTCAGCATCTTTTGTCCTGTAAATGTGCCAATTAAGACAAGCAGCAAGCAGCCTGCTATTCCATCCCCCACAGTCACAGAACGTTCACTAAGTTCTCCCAGCTCATGCCTTGTTTGATTATCTGGGAGTGAACTGCTGGAGTTTGAGTGGAAATAGATCGTTATTTGGAACACATGCATTTCATGTGTGTTCCGTTTCTACAATAATCTGTGTAAACACATTGTTAAAACAAACTTTCATATTTTAGTAATAAATGTTACAAAATGTAGGCATAAACTATAGAATGTGTGAAGCCTAAAGTCCAAAGATCAAATAAACACTTTCACAAAAGGTTCAAGGACGATACAACAGCTTCCGTGGTAAGATTTGCTGACTTGTAATCAAGAGTCACCGTTTCGATCCCGTCTGCCTCCTGTATTTGCCGTTTTCAGTAGTGAGCTGCTCTTATTGTTAATATTATACAGTACACACATACATTTGGTTTGCGTCTGTAACAGACCGTGAAAAACTGGCAGTGGGAATCGAACCGGTGGCCCCTTGATTATAAGTCAGCAAATCTTACTGCTACGCCACAGAAGCTGTTGTATTGCCCTTGAACCTTTTGTGAAAGTGTTTATTTGATCTTTGGACTTCAGGCTTCACACATTCTATGTTTATGCCTACATTTTGTAACATTACTAAAATATGAAAAAGCTTCTGTTTTAACAATGTGTTTACAAAGATTACTGTAGAAACGGAACACACATGAAATGCATGTCTTCCAAATAACGATCTATTATTTCCACTCTAAAACTCCATCAGTTCACTCCCAGATAATCAAACAAGGCATGAGCTGGGAGAACTTAGTGAACGTTCTGCGACGGTGGGGGATGGAATAGCAGGCTGCTTGCTGCTTGTCTTAATCGGCACATTTACAAGACAAAAGACGCAGACGGAGAGGTGCGAACTGATTTAAGGTGGGCTGGATTTACGAGTTTTCTCATAGGTTCTGGTAATTCTAGTGTTAAAGTCGAGCTGTTTTAGTTAGCTGGCCCTGTGTGAAATGCAAGTTTGCATGCAAATGTACCTCAAGATGAACTGTCAAGTCTAATTGAAAATGTTGTTTTTTCTAAAAATCACACAGAATATCACCTGTAACTTAACCCCCCACTGCTTGTCATACCTATGCAAAACCCTCAAGTCAATACCATGCTTTTTATTATTGCAGTGACAAACCCTTTTCTGGAGATCAGGCTGATTGTCTACTGTAAGTCAATTTTTCTCCCCTTCAACTTTTCATACCTATGGAAAACCCTAAAGGAATTTGAGTAAACATGACCAGATACACTGATGATGTGCAAACACTACATAGACAGTGTCTATGCAGAGATTAAAATGTAAGCCTCTGGGCCAGTGAGACAACACTGCTATCCAATGCACCATGAAAAACACCTGAAGGGGCACCTTTTCTTGTAAATTATGAAATTCAAAAGGATTACAGCCTCCTCTTCTACAGCTCTCTGTGGAAAATGTGATTGTAACAGCTAGTTACAATGTTACTGCATAATCATTTATTTTTATTCAAATCAGCTTATAGTAATGAGGATCAACACTGACAACTGTCTTGGCTTGATGAAATGAATGTATCTGGCTATTTTTTAATCTTTTCCTCCATGTCCTATAGAATACAATGTAAATCACCAGTGTAGGCTAGATTTTGGTTTTTTTTTTTTATTTGTAAAACATGCTTAAGTTTAGAACACAATTTAATGTGGCAAATGCATATATAACATGTGTGTGAACAAATATGTTTGAATTGAAAAATACTGAACTTATACTTAAAAACAACCTGTTCAGAAATTACAATAAATAACACGCAATAACATTTCTCAAACATAAAGACAAAACTATGACATACTTATAATGAAATGCAAGATATGCATGTCCAGACTGCAAGGATAACATTCCATCCATTAAGTATGCTGCTATGAAAAGCTAAATTTGCTCTTAAAAGTGTTTTTACTTGTACGCAAGAAATGCAAAACAGCCAACCCAACACCCCTCAACTCCACCTCAAAAAAACACACAGTAATGCAGAATGCTACAAAAGGAGATTTTTAACAGATTTATCTCACATGTTGCTTGTATTACCATTTTCTTTTTAACTTAAATGGCATTATTGAAATTTAAAAGCTTTGGTGCTTATCTAATTATCTTTTTGTTAGCTAGTCCACTCAGTCCGAATGTGAAGATTTCTAAGGTACCTTATGTATGATTGCCAACTAGGTTCAGGAGATACAATATTAACAAAAGTATTGCTAATTATCTGAATTTAATACTTTGATACATCTTAAATATGTAAACTATTTATAATGTAATTGATTTTCTATTACTACCAATAATATTACGACAATACTAGTTATTAATATGAGCAAAGAACTTACCACCCATTTAATTTTTCATAATTTTACTCTATGTGTACACATTTTACATGTAAAGTAGGTTTTGCAACCCAGGTACTTTTTAATTAATGATTTTATTAAATAAGCACAAATAATTTGAGCAGCTTGCTGCACATTGATAAAAATAGGATCTTCCTTCATGCTTGTGTTAATATGTCTTATATATAAAGGTCTGAATAAGCTGTAAAGATAAAGTAATTGTGCAAAATATATTATTGCTTGATCTACCATATTAACCTCATGACAGAATTTACATTGATAGTGCAATAATAATACTACTACAATTTACACATGATCATTTAGAGGAACATTTAAGAAGAAACCAGCACACTAGTTAGGGAACAGTAAACACCTGTAAAATGCACAAACAGAAGAGAGGGGAAGGGCAGTGTTTAATGGACAAGTAGCACGCCAAAGACTTAGGAAAATGAACATCTTCAAAGGAAGGAAAAACACAATCTGGCCTGTTCTAGCTCTCAGATATGTACTTAATATGAACTAATTTATTAAGGTATTTATTAAGGTAAACACAAAATGCATTGACAGTGGCTGAAACTCAGATTTAACTGGACTTATGCTCATAAGGATAAACCTTGCTTGGACAGCATCACATTTATTCAATACCACACATTTAATTATTATGCTGACAGCCCTCTAAGGATTCAGGAAGTAAAAGGTGAAGATACAACAAGTTAATGGAATTCCACTTTGTGATGAACCTTAGATGAAAAACTGTCTAAGAAACAATATTTAAATTGTACTACAAATTTAATAATGGTCCAATAGATCATGATGCTGTATTGGCATCAAAGTGTAAAATGTCCCATCATAAAATGGACTTGGAAAAAAACACCTACCATCAAGAAGCAGCAAATGTCACTAATACCATACTCGGTACTTTTTCTACCATATTATGAACAGTGACTTGGCATGTGCTAAAAAATCATATTTCATTCAGCTTCATTGGGGCTTATCTCTATTGTACCTTGTAACAATATGCAGGAGTACAATGTCTTTTTTAAAAATGTTGGAAATTTACTCATGAGACTACATTTTTTTATCAAAGCAAAACCTAAGTTACTGTCAAGTGTGCATAATGCTATGAATTTCCTGGCTGCACATTTGACAAACATGCACCACGCTGCTGCTATCCATGTTTGAAGTTCCAAATCTCGCAATACTGGTTTGTCTAATGTAACATCAGAAAATAACAGTGGTGAGTGAAACACTCTTAGACTGGGTTTATACTTCACGCGACGTGATGCGTGCTCATAGAAGGGCTATGCTCCAGTGTGAGCAAAAGAAATTATGAAATAAAGCCTCTAGATCACTTTCATCAAAATTTCAGATTTTGAAATGTAATGTACATAGCTATGCCCACAGATGGACATCTTCACAATAATTCAAAAAAATCCACTACTTAAGAAAAGTTTAAAAAACACTACAGCAGAAACCAATTCTCATTTCTATAAATTCTTTCTTCAAAAACTGAAAATTATCTTGAAGTCTCTCACAATGATCTGCCATTTCTGATAACATATCTTAACTGTATATATATGGATGCCATGACTGACATATGCTCATATTTAAAAAAATCAAACTTAATTGGCACATTTAAAACATTCGATGTGATTCTGTTCACAATTTCAGTGGCTTTCCCACAGTACACCAACTTCTTAACACTGAAACAAAGTTGTTATTTTCATAGCTTCATGGAACAGTCATATTCTAAAAATGGCATATACTCTTTATTTAGAATCTATTTCACAAAATGCTGTACTTTTTGAATTACTGGCAGACAATAGCTATACTTACATGAAGGATACAACTTGGTTCTCAGAGAGGCCAAAAAAAAACACTCTCATTATGGCCTGCTGGAGAAAAACAAAGAGCTCCACATTTGAAAGGCTTAATGAATCTTTGTCAGTGAAAACTGAAAAAGCCAATCATAATTTTAAAATGTAACCTCAAATTATGCAAAAGTAAACTCCGATGTTAAAAAAAGCAAATAATAAATTAGCCAGGTAAAATTCTATTCTCACAATAAAGTATTAACTATTTGTCCCCAAGCGGACACAAAGATCATAGCAGTCAAACCTTCAATAGTTATTCGTCTGCCTTAACCAAACCTTTTTCTAAATCAGCTAATAAGTCTGCAATATACTATATAAGCAGTGGCTTTCACACATGAAAATAGTCTCCAATTTGACCAGTTAATTTACATAGCATAAAAATGTACATCATGACATAAAATAGCAATGCCTTAGTGAAGTACAGTGATCCCTCGCTATATCGCGCTTCGCCTTTCGCGGCTTCACTCCATCGCGGATTTTATATGTAAGCATATTTAAATATATATCGCGGATTTTTCGCTGCTTCGCGGGTTTCTGCAGACAATAGGTCTTTTAATTTCTGGTACATGCTTCCTCAGTTGGTTTGCCCAGTTGATTTCATACAAGGGACGCTATTGGCAGATGGCTGAGAAGCTATCCAGCTTACTTTCTCTCTCTCTTTCTCTCTCTCTCTCTCTCTCTTGCGCTGACGTAGGGGGGTGTGAGCAGGGGGGCTGTGTGCAGCTGCTTCCTGAAGGACAGGCTGCACGGAGCTTCGCATACTTAAAAGCTCAAAGGGCACGTATTGATTTTTTTTATCTGTCTCTCGCTATCTCTCTCTCTCTCTCTTCCTGCTCCTGACAGAGGGGGTGTGAGCTGCCGCCTTCAACAGCTTTGTACCGGCGGTGCTTCGCATACTTAAAAGCCAAAAAGCCGTATTGATTTTTTTTTTGACTGCTTGCTTTGCACTCCTTTGAAAAGGAAGATATGTTTGCATTCTTTTAATTGTGAGACAGAACTGTCATCTCTGTCTTGTCATGGAGCACAGTTTAAACTTTTGAAAAAGAGACAAATGTTTTTTGCAGTGTTTGAATAACGTTCCTGTCTCTCTACAACCTCCTGTGTTTCTGCGCAAATCTGTGACCCAAGCATGACATTCTAAAAATAACCATATAAACATATGGTTTCTACTTCGCGGAGATTTTCCTATTTCGCGGGTGGCTCTGGAACGCAACCCCCGCGATGGAGGAGGGATTACTGTAAAGCGACACTGCATCCAATGAAAACTGTGAAGAGAACCATTTCACAAAGTGCTTAAGCATGCAGTAGATTAATAAAATGGAAAACTTAGTATATGTATCGGAGATAAATATAATTATCCATTGTTAGTACAGAGCAAGGTTATTATAGTTTTGCCTTTTTATATTAGTTTTTATTTCTATATTTTTTCTGACCTTACTTGGAAATTCAGTTTAGTTTTAGTTTTCCTTCATCATGTATTTATAGTTTTAATTATTTCACAAAGACATTTCTAATTTTATTTTTATATCTAGTAGTTTCAGTTTTAGTTTCAGTAATTATGGCTTGGAGCTCCTACGGAGTTCAGTTTTGTGTCACAATCAGACAGAACTGTAGACTTAACGGTTTGGATAGGATAGGGGTGTAATATTAGTGGAAGCTTATTAGACTGTGTGGTTTACTATCTGATTTTATTTTTGTCTGATAAAAACAAGCATAATCAAAACAAGATACTGAATATGAACAATTTTATAATTTTTAAAATATCTTCTATGTCATTTGTCCTGAACAAATGTGCGCGGACTGTTGGCACTTTGGCATCTTATTCCTTTTTTTTTGCCCAGAATGGGCCAATTTGTATGATCATGAAAATCATGGGGGCTCAGGAAGAACAGGGCTCTTAAGCTTGAATGAGTGTGCAGACCCCACCTATCTGTATTGAGGGAAACAAAGAAAAACATCATAAGAACAGTAAACCCTTAATGAGCAGAGCAAGAATAAGTAATAGCAGTGTGGACAGCCACAAAACAACAGAGATAGCATCTGAGATTAGGAAAAATATACAGTACATTATCTAAACCTGTTTATCCAGAGTAGGATCGCAGGAAACCTGGAGCCTAACCAAGTAGGTTTGGATGCAAGGCAGGAAAATCCCTGGTATGCAAAGTGTATGAGAACAAAAAGAATATGATATTTCAACTATCTATTTTATAGAGAGAGAAAAATTGAAAAAAGGGGGACAGATATTTTAAAACATAATTCTGCCACTGGATTATTTTCACAGTATCGGATATTTTGTGTTGTGAATATAAACTAAAAAAGATAGATTAATAAATCTAAAATAAATACAAAAACACATTAGTATGTTTAGTTTTTCATCAGTTGGCAGACTCTCTTCGCCTACCTACCTGTAGTTCAGTAGAGACACTGCTAACTCAGGAATTTTATAAGGTTTGTATCACTTCATTGTTAAACAACTTTTCTTTTTTTTTTTTTTTTTTTAAAGGAAACGTGATTGGTCAGCAACAATACGTTGATCTTGTATGATGACCTTCAGTCTCTCGATCAGTGCTGCTTTATTTTCAAAAAGGATTTCTCCTGTGTAAAGTGGCAGGTGAATTATTATCAACAAAAAGCAGCCACCTGGGAAATAAACTGAAACATTCCTCACTCGTGATTTTTCTGTCCATGTGGTAAATTCTTTGTTGACCAGCACATTCTGATTTCAAGCATTTGAATTACATCTTGATATACAACAAGTGCAAAGAAAGACGGCACAGTAACTCGCTTTTTATTTCACACGCTTTACACGCCCATGTTCAGCTTGCTCTGTCACCGCAAATGCTGTGTGAACAGCCGCCCTCCGTCACCAGCCGCCATACACTGGACGAATATGTGCGGGCGGACTGTGGTGGATGACTTTTGTTTTTAGAGTTAAAAGTTATAAGGGTTAAAGACTAACGGCAAGAATATTCATTCAAAAACAAAAACTATAAAAATATTTTAGTAAACTATTATTTTATTTCAGTTAGTCTTTCCAGCTACTTTAATAGTTTTGTTTAGATTTTCATTTCGATTTTGTTAATTATTTTATTTCAGTTTACGAAAATGTTTTTAATAATATTTTCAGTTTTGATTTTAGTTTTTATTAACTATAAAAATCCGAGTTTCCAGGAAATTTCACAGGACCGCCCTTGGATGTCAGAGCTCCAATTCAAACAATATGGGGGAAAAAATACTACCTGAACTCTCAGAGTTGTGACGTAACGCTGACCTTTCACCTCAGTCAGTTGTATAACTTCTACTTCAACTCAATTTTAATTGTCATTCATTCACATACATAGTATATAACTGGACGAAATTTCTTTCCTTATAGTCCCCAGTGTGCAGGCAAAACAACATTCATTTGAGATACACCATAACATTACCAAAAAGCAGAGCAACAATACAAGTGGAGTGCAAAGTGACAGTACACAATTGGGAGAATATTATAGGGATATGGTACTGGGTGACATGTAGTAGTTCAAAAGTCTGACAGCTTGGGGAAAGAACCTGTTATAGGACCTGGCTGTGCTGTGATAGCTTCTACCTGACAGGAGGTCAAACAGTGTGTGTGATGGCTAAGAGACGTCTTTCACAATGCTGTAGGTTCTACACAGACATTGTGTCTGAAAGATGTCCAGGACTGAGGAGACAGAGACCCCTATGATCTTCTCAGCAGTCCTCACTACTTGTTCCAGAGTCTTGCGCTCATGGGCTTCGCTGTTCCCAAACCACACAGTGATACAGTTTGTCAGAACGCTCTCCAAAGTTCCTCTGTAAAAGGTGATAAGAATGGATTGTGGTAAGCCGATTCGCTTCAGTCTCCACAGAAAAAAGAGGCATTATTGTGCCTTCTTGACAAAAGAGTTGGTGTTGATTGTTCTGGAGAGGTCTTTAGAGTTATACACCCCAAGAAACTTGTTGCCGTTGACTCTCTCCACAGACGAGCCATTGATAAGCAGTGGTAAATAGTCAGCTGGTGTTCTTCTGAAATCGACAAGAGTCTCTTTTGTCTTAACATTAAGAGATTATTTTCACCACACCACCTCATCAGATGGTCAACCGCCTCTCTATTGGATGTGTCATCATCGTTGCTGATGAGACCCACTTTGGTTGTATCATCCACAAACTGGGCTAAGACTTGGTGGTGCAGCCATGGGTGAGCAGCATGAACAATAGTGGGCTTAGCACACAGTCTTGGGGGGGCACCTGTGCTCAGCCTGTTGGTATTTGATGTTCTGCTACCAATGCACACTGACTGTGGCCTCTCTATCAAAAAATCCAGAATCCAGTTACAAAGAGGAGTGTCAAGGCCCAGCAGAGAGTTTTCTCACCAACTGCTGGAGAATGATTGTGTTGAACGCTGAGCTGAAATCAACAAATAGCATTCTGACATACATATCCCTGGTGTTCAGGTGAGACATTACAGCGTGCAAGCTATAGGAGATGGCGGAGCATCAGTGGAGCAAGTTGGACAGTAAGCAAACTGGAGTAGGTCCAGAGAATTGCGAAGGATGAAGTTAAGGTGTCTTTTGACCAACCACTCAAGTCAACTTCATCATGATGGGAGTCAGTGCTACAGGGTAGAAGTCATTAAAACACATCACCATTGACTTCTATGGCACTGGAATGATAGTGGTCTTTTTGAAGCATGTTGGGACCAAAGCCTGGCTCAAAGAGATGTTAAAGATGTCTGTGAGGATATCAGCCAGTTTGCCAGCACAGTCTCTAAGCACACACCCAGGAATGTTGTCTGGTCCTGGAGATTTCCATGGGTTGACTCTGGAAGGTATCCACCTTACATTGGCAAGGTCCAGACAGAGCACCAGTTCCTCAGGGGAGGGCGTGGACTTACTGTATATGCCTGTGTGTTGTTTTGAGTCTCAATACGTGCGTAAAAGTTGTTGAGCATATCAGGGAGGCATGTATCAGTGCTGCAGGCCTGTGGTAAGATTTTATAATCCGTTAAAGCCCAGATGCCCTGCCACATGCATCTGGGATCTTTTGAGTCACAGAAGTTGTTGTTTATCTCCTGTGCATACTGACTTTTAGCTTTCTTGATGGACTTAGTACTAGGGTGTTGTACCGTGTTAGCCATTATGAATGTAGAGAAAAGCCAAGCAAAATGACACCTTTTTTGATGGACTTAGAAAGTTCAGCCCATGCTGATCTGAGAGCCCCTTCATCTCCTGATTTGAAGGCAGCATCTACTGCTTTCAGCAGAGCACGTACTTCAGCCGTCAGCCATGGCTTCTGGTTGACGTGTATAATGATAGTTTTTTCAATAGTGACATCCTTAAAGCACTTTCCTATGTACCCAGTCACAATGAATAAATGAATAAACATACCAAGTTCAGCCAGAAATGGCATTTTTGTGGTCAAATTGCATTGGAATCGGAACAATACACCTTTAATACATTTAGTTTGCTCTTATTTTCAATAAAGACCGTCTTTCACGGCTTTCACAAATTAATAACTGCCACATATGTCTCTAAAACTACAGCCAAAGACTCACAAGAACACACTGAACTCAAAAGGTGAAACTCACATTTCGGTGCCCCAAAAACTCAATGCATGTAAACTCCACCTATGACACTTATAGCAGGTGTGATGGTACTTCTTCATTAAGGGGCCAACACATTATACAGTAGATATGCCATTT
The DNA here is from genome assembly GCF_900747795.2 of Erpetoichthys calabaricus. Classification (NCBI taxonomy): domain Eukaryota; kingdom Metazoa; phylum Chordata; class Cladistia; order Polypteriformes; family Polypteridae; genus Erpetoichthys; species Erpetoichthys calabaricus. The sequence goes on from NC_041397.2 coordinate 195,708,956, forward strand.
CATGTAACAGAATATGTATATCTTTAGGGTGTGTGACGGATGTCTAACTACACTGAGAACTCCCCACTGCCCCACTTCTGCACAATCACACGGTATGTATACAAACTCCACACCAACTAAGATCAAGATAAACGCTTACAGTTAAGCCATTATTATTGAGAACAGTCAAAACAAAGGCATCTAAATAGGGAGTAAGAACGCCTTTATTAACATAAATCATTTTCATCTGTCTGGAATGGGATCAAGCCTGGGACAATGCCCAAGCTGTGGGGAGGGGGGTGGGGAGGGGTCAGGGACACCAGGGTGATAAGAGCTCCATAGATAAGGATAAAATGGCACCTAGTTAATGAATTAAAAACACGACAGGAACACACATCATATTACACTAATGCAGAAAGATAAAAACCAGATGGTAAAACCCTAAGTACAAATGTGGGAGGTCGTCACTGTATGTACGAATTTGTACAATTAATCCCGTCTTGATTATGATTGTGAAAGGCTTAATTACCCGCTATGGAAAAAAAAAATACTAATAGCAGATGGCTGCCAACAAGGATGTTACTGGCCACATATCAATGTTGTTCTCGGGACGGAAACCTATAAAGATGACTGAACATGTATTGCACTGAACACAGTTTGAAAAACTTCATCAGCAAAATCATTGTGAAAACGTTCAATTACGTGAAAACTCTATGGAGTGAAATCTGACCCCAAAGACCAAAACAAAAAACACCCACAACCCTCCGAATGCTCCCCTAGACACTGCCGGATGAGCGAATGGTTTTATAACACCACAAAGTCCCTACTAATTGTTCGTTAGAACGTAGAGGGACAAAAAATCTGTAAAAGCCAAATTAAAATACAAGCGAAATCAGAAAAAAAGCAAAACACGTAGGAATAAAACACAACTTGAATACAAGATAACCAGGTATTCTTAATGGCCCCTGAAAAAGAATACATACAATGGGAGCTGCCAATTCCCTTGTTCGATGCCTGTTGCTATTTGAGCCAGACACCGGAGCGCGGTAACCAAGTACGCGCAGCAGGGGGTCCCGGGGGAGAGAGCTTACAAAAGTGTGGCTTGGCAGGCTCACGCTATAAAACTGCTATAAAACACTACACAACTAATCTCAGATACACGGGGAAATCAGATATTTAAACAGCTTTACACACTTTCAGATCTAAAAATGTATCCACATCAGCCACTAGAGACGCGGACAGGGCACCCGAATTGAACCTTTTCCATTAGACCGTGTGGTCAAAGCCCTAACACAAAAGCGCTGACCCAACATCTCGTTAGCTACATGGAGCACGACAAAAGAAAGCCTCCTCATTCCGCATTGAAACAAATCCATCACGGACTGATCGTTCTTTCAAAAGAACACGCGTTCCCAGGGATCGCGAGTGTTTTTTTTTCCTGTTCATCACCACTCCTTAAATCCCCAGCCCTCGAACAAGGCAGCCATAAAAAAAAAAAAAGTTTCCATTGCTTTAACTCCAGCAAAGTTTTTATATCCCCGAATTTAAGACATCACAGGCAAACTTACCTCTGATAGAAAAACTTGCAATCAACAGGTAATATAAAAGTGTACATCCCATGTTGTTGCCTTAAACACTCTCCCGGTTTCAGCGCCCTTTGTACTTGGAGTAGTTCAGTCGTCGCTTCTAGTTACACTCGCCTCAGTCTCGCAAACACGCCGGTCTTAGCCAGCAGGTGGATGAGCCGCTGGAATTCCTTACGTCATTTCCGGAAAGGTACAGGTCTAGTTCTACCATGGAAATAGGGCCATCTACTGTCTGTGCATTGGCAATGTTGGTACAGTGTATCTTTCTTGTTACTTTTATTTTTTTTCCATCGCCAAGCGATTTATTATTGGTACTACCACTACAAATTAAACCCATCATTTTATGTTTTTGGCTGATTACAAATAAAATAAAAAACCCACAGATTGCGTGCAATTAATCCTGCTGCACTGTGCTGTTTTAAAAGTATTATATATTTCCAAAGCACTATCGAATGAAATGGAGACCACTGATTAACTAATTAATATTGCGTTGTATTATAATGCATGATAAACCACAGATTAATAAATAAGATTTTAAAAAGATGGACCAAAAAACTTAAACAATGTACCTCTATAACAACGTGTGGACTTTAAAAATACATGAAAACAATCAACATTAATCAGGCTTCTTGAACAATGTACACCATTTTAAAATAGGAGCAAATTTAAGCCACTGAATTGACCAGTAGTATATTGTCGAATCATCCAACCAATTAATTTTTGAACTGGGTTAATTTATTTCAGAGTTGCTGAGCCTATCCTACTAGCAAAGCAGGACACAGCCCACACCTTTGTAATTAAAATAACATAATATGAAATTTCTGCCTCTTGTTCAATCCAATTCATTTTCTTTGGGTGGGTCTAATCCACACATCAAAAGTGGACAAGCAAAACTTGTTTGGGGCCATTTATAGTAACCAATTAACAAACACACTTCTTTGGAATATGGGTGGAAAATTCATACAAAAACAGGAATAACATGCAAAATCCTCACAATGAGCTGCCATGCTGATAGTTTAAAATGATGATCAAAATAATTATACAGTTTTCCCTGAAATCGATTTTTCATCATAGATGCATGAAACATGCCCAAAACCTTTTTAAAAGTACATTTGAAGGCCAGCAGTAGATGGCATACTGTATGTGCCTCTGGTAAATTAACTGAAAGAAAAAAAAGCCAAATACCACAGGGTTACTTAAGAGTCAAACACTATGGGTTAGTCTTATGTAGAACTGGACCAAATAAAAATACTTTAGCTTAGTGTTTTGGTTGGTTAGATTGTTAAATGGTGGATGTAATGGGTACAGTTGTTACAATTACATAAAACCGTTGAGGCTATGATGATATTTTTTATTTTAGATAGACAAATACTGTAGAATGATTACCATAATGTCACTGCATAACTCTATTCTGTACAATGCTTATATTCTTGATAACTGTTATTTTATAAACAATGCAGATTACCTCAAAACACCTCAGGAGAGCATGAAAGTACAACAATTTCTACTGTTGTCCCATTGCTGTGAATACTGGGATTTAGATCATAGTACTGTACTGGACAAATTGAGGGTGCAATTTGTACACTGCAATCATGTTCATGTCACAAAGACATGCTGAGCTAATTGGAAGTGTAAAAGTGCAGGAATGCTACCTGCTTACTGACTTTGGTTTGTTTCTGACATCATTTTTGGTGCTGTTGTGATAAGTGATGGGTCACTGTTACCCTGGAAAAGAAAATTCAGATTATGGATAGATGAATTGTAGGCTCATGACTGCAGATTAGCTTTATTTTTTAGTTGTTTGTCATATTTCTTCACTGCCCCTGTGAATAGCAGCCATTTAAAGCTTTTGGTTTCTGACTTTTTGTGAATCTGGTACAGATAAGTAAAGGAAAAGTTCACATATGGCTAAAATAGAAAGGATTTAGGAAATAAGTAAGCATGAACAGAGTTACAAGTACTGGTGGAGCGGTTGTTGCTAAACAAAGTAGGAGAGTCAGGGGAAAGTGGAGAGCCACCCTCGTAAGGCAGTATGTGATTAAGTAATTGGGTTAAGCATGTCTTCGCTCCCTGCTCACTTCGCTTGCCAACCCCCAATCCGGCCTGCTCTACGCACCAGCCACTTCACATCTCTGCCACTTACATTGTGAAGAGGGGGGCTGAACGCACCCCAAGGAGACGTGGTCGCTACTCCGAAACCCCCTCTTAAACGGTGATACAATGGGAAACAAATACATTTATTTTTTTACCTCCTCTTTGCTCGATCAGCTGCTGGATGGCTTGTTGCTGTTGCTGCTGCTGCTGCTGCCATGCCGTGTGATCTGCATCTCGTGCGGCGCACTTCTGTCTTATCATCTATGTCCATATATTCGATCTCATTTCGCTTTTGCCTTTTCATCAATATTGCATTGAATTTTGATTCCATGTTTGGAATTACATCGTGACAATGCAACGTATAACTGTCCGTGAGTGAATATCGTTTCTTTCTCTCTACAAGAAATGTGTCTGACAATATCTCATGGGACGTGAAAGTGTCTCTCTGAGAAAATCATGTCTCCTTCGAAGATTTTTTTTATAATAGAGAGATATACCAAAAAATCTGCCCATTAGAAGACATGCTTAGCCCAATTCAGGTGCAGAACAGGAAAAAAAACATGAATAGCGTGCCACCTCAGGACAAATTCATCCTTACTCACACAGGGCCAATTTAGAGTCACAAATTAACATTTTGTTCCAGTGTGACATGAAAACTGGAATACTAATAAATTAATATTAAGAGAGTGGGCAAAAGCCACAAAGATAGTGAGAGGCCTGGGATTTACACCCAGTCTCCTGGAGTAGTAAGTCAGCGGCACCTCTGTGTCGCTAATGCTAAACTTGCACTTGAATATTCAACAATAATCTATCAGGTGAATTATTGTTATTCATTTATTATAATTTGAGCTGGCTAATTTTAATGTACATTATGTTTCACACAAAACAAAAAACAAAACATTCAGCCATTTACCATGTATTAAGTTCCCTTGCTGATATTTCTGCTTTGTTAAGGTATTATCTAAATATTATTTAAATGCAACAAAATGTTCTAAAAAATTGTCAGTCTAATATACAATAATGTCAGTAACATGCACCTTTTTACATCTTGTTGACTTTATTATTTTAAGCGACAAAATGCTTGTGTTAACTAAACAAGAAATTTGATTTATTGAGGTACAAAATAGAAGCAATAGGTTAAGAGCACATTCAACATATAAAATAGGATCATATGCAGTTTCGTCACTCCAATTGAAAACTTTCTTGTAATCTTCCATCCCCCAACAATTAACCTGTCATGTTTATTCCCATATTTAAAGTTATTGATGGAAAACAGCAATTCAGTTTTATCCTGTTGGCAGCAGCTCTCAACATCAATAAATTTATATATATTGACTAAATGTGAGTTTAAGAGGAAGTATGCTATGGCTGCTGATGCCAAAAGACTGATCTAAACATTATATGCTTTTATTTGTATGTATTATTCAACCCAACATTTTTGTGTACATCTTCTATGTATATATGACCATAACTTTTATAAGAGAGCTTATTTTAAGCAAATGAATCATCTGAAACGTCTTTTACAAAGTCACATCACTATATATATAAAGCACAACCTGTGTTTGTTAGATGTTTATGCACAACTTTGTTTTACAAGCCACAGACTTGAAATTTGATGTACATGCACTTCTCACCATAATTCAAAATTCTGACTTATAATGTTCAGACTTGCACACCACTGGGATTCTTGAAAATGATTTTTTTATTTGATATTCATTAAAAATGTTAACCTATCATTCACACAATATAACATAACAGGTTTTACTAATCAACATTATTTCACTTTCTATTTACAAATCCAACTATTACTGTCAGTAAAACTGCATATCCATGGGTCTCCATAAGAGGGCAGGTGCAAGATGATAAAGGTGAGCCTAACAAATTTTGCTTAAAAATGACATGCTATCACACTACTAGTAAACGTTGTTGAGTGACATGGTTGCAAAGTGTCTATACATCAGAACTTGTTTACACACAGTGAATAGATCTGCAACATAGCGGGTCAGTGTGCAACATCAAGGTGTCTTGCAGTCATGAGAGTGGCAGTAGTCCACAAATGACTCTTAGTTGGCAATGCATTATTACAATGAGAGGAAGAGGATGGCAACTTCTAGCTATTACAACACATGGAACATTAGATCAACCTGTGCACCAGGGAGAAATTGGCATCCCTGTGTTTGCTAAATAATACTCTTAACACAAAACTCCACTTTAGGATAACTCCCAATAACTCCCAACAATTATTTATATTTTCACTTTCTTAATAATTGACTGCACAGTTGGGGAATACATGTACATGCACATAATACAATTTACATCATGTAGGTCAGGATCAAAGGATGATTAGTGTATGCAATTCAAAGGAGGAAATGTGCAAAACTGAACTATTTTATAGCTTTGAACCCTGTTGAGGTTTTTCACATACAACATATTTTCACACGTGTATAAAAAAAATTGGCCAACACTCAAATAAAATAAAAGTTTAAAAAAATCACCAAAATGTCCTGTGCTTGAAAACAGATTGTTGATGAAGAAAGCTGACATTACATGAACAAGGTAACACTTGGGCTAATTTCTGAATCAGAAAAGGTAAGTATAACAATGTTGCTGATTGAAAAATGTAAGAATGCATAACTTGTCTTACCTTACTACAAATGGGCTATGGAAGATGTTATTCTAGAACAATTTTAACTCCTACTGTTAAAAAAAAGTAGGTTGTGGTTGTGGTGACCAGTGGAGTACAAACACTAAAGGACTGGAAAACCATTACTTGGATGAGCAAATATTGGATACATACTGATTCATAGTTATGGGATGACAAGGCTATGGTTAAAAACACGCAGATTAGTAGATTTGCCCTGCCAGGTGTCAACCATTCAAGCTGGTGGTTTGTTGTGTGAAGATTTATAGTGTGTTTTCTGGGACATATTGGGTGACTTTGGTAGAAGAAGAGCAACATTTGAAGGTGACAGGATAGCTGAGCATTGCAGTTGACCAATGTGCCCATTTGTAAATGAGCTTTCAGCACAGTACTGGCTCTTGCCATATGCTGTGAAAAATCCAGGAATGATACCAGGAACATGATAGGGAATTAAGATTAATTAATTCAATTCAGTTTGAGAGGTGTTCTTAGACCTGAACAGATCTTTTTTTGTCCAAACAATATTTTAGGAGATTATCTGTTATTACACCGTGCAGTAGTTCTGTTGAGAAGAAATCTTCTAGCTAGTGTCGTACATGGCTGGGGTCAGACCCGGCCGGGACACCTGGAGGGACCGAGAGGTGGCATATTTGTCCTGCGGGCCACAAGGGGGCAACCGCCCTGGAGCAGAAGAGGGCCACGGAAGGGGAGCAGGGAGGCTCAAGTCCATGGAGGCCCATATCCACCGCCAGGGGGCGCCCTGAGCCTCATGGAGCCCGGGACTTATTTACTTCCGCCACACCCATGGAGGACGATCCTTCCAGGGTCACCCAGAGTGCTTCCGGGTGCTCTCCTGACGCTTCCGCCACACAAGGACGTGACGTCAAGTAGAGCACCTGGAGCTCATCCGGGTGAGGATAAATGGGGCCGCCTCCCTCCTATCAGAGAGCTAGAGTCGGGAGCAGGAGCAGGACGAAGCTCCTGGAGAGAGAGGACAGGTGGCCGAGGGACGAGGAGAGAGAAGGCCCAGGAGAAGGGTGACTGGGGCTAGAGGCACTGTGTTGTTGTGCGGGACTGTGAGTTGTGTTGTGGAGAAGAAAATAAAGAAGAGATTTGTAAAAAGATGTAGTCTCCGACTGGTGGTGTCCGGGCAAATATCACACTAGATATATAGTAGATTGTTATGACACAGTCACATATGTGTGGTTCCAGACAAAATGAACTATTCAGAGTAGAGATCCAGCACCAGCTAATTTGTTAACATCTGTGGAATACAGAAAAGTCAACATGGGCTAGCATTTCTGTATCACACCTTTAGTACCTTGCTGAATCAGGGTCCCGTCAGATTAGAACTGGTCAAAGAGAGGTAACTAGGAGCTCATTAAAAGTGGATCTGTTCAAGGTAGATTGTGAACTGCGCAACCTGTCAGACCTGCAGTTGTCTTGAAGTTACATTTTCAGCTGCTCTTACCAGAGTTTGTGTACAAAATACAAAATGAGGTGTTTGTGGTTTTGTATTTGGCAACAGTGTTTAATTACTTGCTTAGCGAGAGCACATTTCAGTTTCAAAACACGGTTCTACTGCTCATTATATCCTAGGAAAGTGTATTTCAATTCCTTGGAGGTAAACCAATGCCTTGTGCTTTCTATTCCACATAGCATTCAGCTAACGTCATAGGTTATACACTTGTATACATATGCTTAATTACAAGGAGCACTATCCAAAATTGGAGAATTACTCTGAACAGACCTGCAGAATGAAAAAAACAATATACTAGATTGAACTAAGTAGTCATTTTCCCTTTTTGTCATGTTCTCCTGTTCAGTTGAAAGTTGTCAGATGAACAGAAGGTCAATTGAAGAGTTGAGAATTCCTCCCTAAAGAATTCACCGTGATGTTTGTTTGTATTCACCTAATGAATCAGTGAATAGTTTAGACAGACACCTATATAACTTAGAAAGACAATATGAGTGAATGGAATTTGTAAACAAATCTCTTGATTGAGATTATAACCTTGTCATTGGATGGAGCTACTATACTTTCCCGCCACATGGGTTTTTTGATAGAGGAGGTTAAAGTGCTAGATGAAACATGCTGAAAACATTATTTAGCAGTTGAGGCTTGTTTGAAGAGTGCCCTTCCTCTTAAATCATTGTGTAAAAAAAGCTCACAAACTGATTGAGGTAATGATGGTCAAATCTACATTAATATTGCAGTGTATCTAATTATTAGTTGATAGTTCATGGTTAGCTTACATTTGTGTTTATATTGTATTGCCCACATTGCAGAATACAGATTAGAATGGTCAGACATTTTTAAGCAGTAACAGAAGATTGTCAGGCAGACATTGTAGGCTGGTGAACAAAAAACAGATGTTGCAAGGTCATAAGTTCAGATTCAACCATTACCTCACTGTGTGCTACCATTGCATTATTTTAAGGAATACAACTTATTTTGCCTGAGGAATGTGGCTAGGAGTGGCGTGCATGTTGTATAGACCCCAACCCTCAGATAAAAACTTAAATGTTATCAAACCAAAATGTTTAAGTCAATGAAAATTTTACTTTTCAGTGTACACATGCAATGAGGAATTTACTTAAACACTTTGTCTTATAAGAGCTATAACATAATTGTTCATTAATTTACTCTGAATAGTCTTATGTTCAAGTGTAACTATGTGGATTCCAGGCTCCAAATGTTCAGTCAGATCAAATTGTATTACATGCAAAATATGAAATGTAATTCAGAATGATAAGATAGGAACAGAGACTGAGAGATAGTTAGAACAGTATCACAAAAACGACATATTTCACTAATATGCTGACTAAAGAGGAAGCAACAGAAGCACTTGATAACAGTAGCATGCATAATATTATCTAACTTTTGAAAAGCTTCCTCATAAGAGATTAATTATTACATTTTTGTTCATTATGTCAGAGCATGTTTTTCTCACACTACTAAGGATTTGCAAAAAATGAATGTGCACAGTACAAGGCCATATGACATACCAAAAGTGCCATTTCATTTTATTTTTTGTATTTATTATGGAAAATGGTAACCCAAAAATTTACTAAAATCAGGTCCTGAAAAAAAATACTTTTAGCCCAATTGGTGAAACTTTCATTTTCCAATAAGAATGTGTTAGAAATATAATCTGACAGGGGTTAATGATGTTTTTATTTATGTATATGGTTTACAGAAATATTTAAAAAAAGGCTAGAGATATTTTAGATGCCAAAGGACTTGCCTCAATTGATATAGACCTGGACAGAATTCCAAATTGGACACATAAAATGTACACTAAGTATTTTATCATATTTTCTCACCTGTAAAACACTTGCTTTGAGCTTAAATCTACTTGCTTTATACTTGCTTACTTTGCACTTTATTAGTCCCCAAAGGGGAAATGTATGATGTTGTCCTCAGATTTTTCATATGTGTTTTTGGATATATTATTCAGATTCCAAACAATGTAACTTTATGAATATTTGTTGTGCAAGGCAAAATTCCTTACTTTAAAACAGGCAAAGGTGCCTACAGACCAGGAAAAGCAGAAACAAGGTTGTGTGTACAAGATTCAGTATTTATGTGGTAAATACTGAGATATAATGTGTAAGGAATGCTCAAGGCCTAGAGCCAATGCCAACTGTCACACATTTAAAAATAAGATCTTTTCTCAAGGATATGAGGTCACAAACAGAAGATAAGTAACTGTGTAGTAAACATCCATCCATCTATCCATCCATCCATTATCCAACCCGCTGAATCCAAACACAGGGTCACGGGGGTCTGCTGGAGCCAATCCCAGCCAACACAGGGCACAAGGCAGGAAACAATCCTGGGCAGGGTGCCAACCCACCGCAGGACAGTGTAGTAAACATACATTTTTAAAAATAAAAATCTTCCTTAGAAGTATGAGAAGCTATGGTATTGCCCTGAAGAACCATTTTTACACTTTTATTTATAAGAGTGCACTCTAATGTTTTTGACATCTGTACGATCATAAATGCAGATTATTATGTGTTCAATTCCTGGATAAGTCACTCTCCACGTTGAGTTTACCTCATGTCACCCACTAAAATGTTAGGCTAGTTTTTAACTATTAAATTGGCCTTGTATGAGTTAATGTAGATATGTGTGTGAGTGTGATGGACTGGCTAACTGCCCATACGCTCACCCATGACTCCAGCCCCAACCCCACCCTACAGTCCCCAAACCCCCTACCCCCTACCCACCCAAAAAAAAACCCTTTCATTGTTGATTCCTGCCTTAAGCCTGCAGTCACCCTGATAAGCTGATAAACACCCCAGGACCATATTGTGTCATTTAGACTGATGTGATTAACAGCCAAATTTTCTATATAAATAAAGACTGATTAATTGATTGGTTGATTGACTGAAGAGGATAAAACTGGATTAAAGATACCAATGAAATAACAAGCTACAGCTATATTTGTCATTAGGAAAGAATGCAATAAGTTTTCCCTTACTAAAGATAATTCATTTTATTATTTCCATGGTAAAATATTTTATTAAATCCTATGAATAAAACAAAAGAAGTAGTGAAAGGCTATGTAAGACTCCTTTTTGTGTTGATTGTTTAATATGTGAATTTCAAAAATCCCAGTTAAATGTGCCTTGTGAGCTGTCACTTTTATAGTATTTATTTTTTTATAGTTCCACTGAGGCCCACTGGCAGGTTTATTTGCTCTCAGTGTCACACTGCAAGTTAGTGGTAGAGCGTCAAGTTTGTGGTTTAAAAAAATCCAATATAAATCTAAAGTAACACTATTATTATCCATCCATCCATCCATTTACCAACCCGCTATATTCCTAACTACAGGGTCACGGGGGTCTGTTGGAGCCAATCCCAGCCAACACAGGGCAGGAACCAATCCCGGGCAGGGTGCCAACCCACCGCAGGACACACACACAAACACACCCACACACCAAGCACACACTAAGGCCAATTTAGAATCGCCAATCCACCTAACCTGCATGTCTTTGGACTGTGGGAGGAAACCGGAGCGCCCGGAGGAAACCCACGCAGACACGGGGAGAACATGCAAACTCCACGCAGGGAGGACCCGGGAAGCGAACCCAGGTCCCCAGATCTCCCAACTGCGAGGCAGCAGCGCTACCCACTGCGCCACCGTGCCGCCCACTATTAGTACTTCCAGACTCTTTCTATTTTTTGCATGGATATTTTTAAATTGATAATATCCAATGGCTTGATGGGAAACCCATCATGGCTTCATCATCTTATTTTTTGAGTTTAATCCAATATCTCTTCATCAAATGGACCTTGTTCATTTACTTAAAACTCCCAGATGGCAACTTTATATCCCACCTCTGATTTATTCTTCTGTAACTTTGATTTTCCCCAATATTACCAGTTTAGGGCCTAATTTTAAAAAATTGAAAATTATGTTTCATGTAAATTAATTTACAAGTGGTGCTCACCATCAAAAATATTATGTGAAATAAATGTCCCTGGAAAATGCAACTGTATTCTGTTTCAGTTTTTTTCACTTCAAAGTCAATCTGAACATAGTCACCATTACTTATTCATACTTTTCACAGAATCAATTGGGCATGTTACTCTTTAAGTACTATAGATATTTGGGGAGTTACCATTTGTGCATTTCTAATCAGAGTTTTGGGAAAATGTAAGGTTACCTTTGGTTTGATGCTTGATTTAAATAAAAGTATTTAAAGATTAGCTTGAAAATTTTCTTCATGAAAATTAAAAGCAAAGAAAATGCATCAAGTGATATGCTCCAAATGCAACACAACCATCAAATGTTTTTCTTTACATTGATAATTATTTTCCTCAGTATGAGAGGAAAAGATACCTTGACCAGATTCTCTGAAAGAAAACAGATCATGGCCCCTTTATCCACCAAAAGCAGTAGTCACCAATCATGGGCCAAAACTTGATGGTTTCTCTGAACAAGAATAGATCAAGTGAATATTTCCAACTTTGCAAACCTAGGCTTTTACAGGTTTCGCTATTTCAGACTTTTAGTTTTATGTCTAACATCTATGCACATATGTTTCTTAAGCCCTAAAGCTTTAGGAGATCTCAGGGTGTCTGATATAAATTAAAATGCTGTATTGGTTTCTGTAGTATAGTTGCTCATGTCTTTCCTAGATGATTCTTGTGTGTGAAGAAAATACCAATTGGAGCGTTATAATTGAAATAAGTTGATGTTTTGTTCCTGAAAATAAAATTACTCTAGTTTCATTCATTATTGAAAGGAGTACAGTGTATTAATGCATAAGCATACTACTGGTATAACCCTATTGGGTGAATCTAGTGTACAGGGTAAACATACTGTGTCATTTAGTAATATATATTAAATGTACAGCATTTGTATATTTTTGATGAGAAATCAGTATATTCATGTTTTTCAAACAAGTTTAAAGCTAAAGTTACTTATCATTTATTCTTTGTGTAGAACTAATTTACAATACTTTACTTTAGTTTTTCATTTATCAATACTTGTTTCCTTATTTGCTTAAGGACCAACCCAATCTTACAAGAATTTACTGCCATCTGCTGTTGATATGAGTGGTATAACTACAGTAAGTAAAGGAATGTACTTCTGGTTTTGCCAGAAACAGCAAATACTCAAAAAATCATCTGAAGTCTGTTACTACAAATAATTCACCTTTTAAAATTTAAAGAATAAATTAATTACTTCTACACACAATTCTATAAACAAACTGCGAAAAGTTACCAGAAGCGTACCAAGGTCAGAATCGTAAAGTAAATATTCAAGATATTTTATCATCATATCAGTTTACTATCTGCATAATAAACAACCTTAATATACAGTATAAAAATCAAGAAAACCCATTACAGTCCCCAAGAAAATTTTAAAAATCCATACATTTAAGTACTTGCATAATTTTCTTTTTCTCAGTGCAAAGTCTGTATAATTCTTTAGTTAAATTTGTTTTCTGGATGGATGGATTCTCTAATTCAGACAGGCTTTTATGTGAAGAATTATGCTGGATTCACTGCAAATGAAATTTATCTCGATGTAAAGCTAACCAAAACAACAAATGCCTATTTATTATAGGTAATTCTTTTCTGTTATATTTACTGTATAATCAAAGAATATGCAATAAAAAGTAAAAATACAGAATAATGTTAATTAAATATTCTTTGACAAAATGAAAATAGGTGCACCAGAAGCAGTGGTCCTACTTGCTTGAAAATCAGCTTGAGATATCAACACGGCTTGCTATACAAATATGGAGGATTTCATATCAGGTATGACTTCTCGCAGAACACTACCTTTCTGACTTTTCATAAGAATATGATAAAGGCAAGCCTGAACCATAATAACCAGCAAATTTCAACTGGTGCAATAAAGCAACAGCAGAAAAAAATGCCTCATCATTCACACAGAAAGGCAGAGTTTGACAGAGACTGAATCATTTGTTGTCATTAGACAAGGAGGTTACAAGACCTGGTACATATTAGAAGGGATCAGGAGAGGTAACATCACTGAATTCAATGAACAGATTACCATAGTACTTATATCTGTGCTGTATACCATTTATGCAGATATTGTGATTTAAATGAGCTGAGAGGTAATGCCTTAGACCAAACAGCTTCAAGTCATACAGGTTAGGCTCCATTACAACACCCACCATTAATCATTACTATAACACAATGCTTATGAATTGGCATTGGGCTAACTTCAATTTTGATTTTCTGTCAAGATTAATGACTAGCAGATTCATACAGGAAGACAATGCCAACAGCTATGAAAATCGGATACCAGTTTAGTTAAGTTATGGAGCACTACTGACTACAATTTCACCATCCCTTAACTGTTTCTCAGGTGTATAATATGTTGGAAAATGCTATTTCTATTTGTGCAGCCTAAAATATCTAACCACTCTAGGCTGCCATCTCCTGGGAATGACTATGTTACATAAGAATATGTTTAAGAAATGCCAGCTACAGTTCATTACACATCCTTCACCCTACCTTGCTGCCTCCAAAGTTCTGGTTTTAAACCCTATTGTGGGTAGTTTTTGCATGTTCTCTCCATGACTGTGTAAGTTTTCCTCCCACATCCCAGAGATGTGTTTGGGAAATTGGTGACTCTAAATTAGCCCAATGTGGGTGTATGAGCATGCAAGTTCTATACAATGGACAGACATGCATTTCAGGTTTGCTTTGAGCCTTGAGTCCAATGTTCCTGGGATAGGGCCCAAAAACAGGATTAAACAGGTTTAATAATGGATGGATGAATGGATAACTACTGCTATATTAATAAACAGGAATTGTTTTTATTAAACTAAGGATGGAATCCAGAAGAGCTGCCGTTTTCAATGACACCTCACAGTTCAAGGAAAATAGCTTTATGGAATGAGTTCTGTGAAACTGAAATGAAGTGTACCTTTTGAGATCACTGAGTGAGGTCTAGAAAAAAAGAGTCAACACTAAGAGTATCATTTGAAACAGGGGTAGGTAGGAAGGAATGAGTGGATTGGTAACATCTTCACATTCTGATCACAAAACAAATGTGAGCCAAAAGTAAGTCCAGCAGGGTACACAGGACATCTGTGAGAAGGGTCTGATATTTAGCAGCAAATGTGGCTTTCAGCAAGCAATTATCCTTTATTTAAAAATCAATCAAATACCCAGTTTTTAACAATTAGTGCAATTTTTAATAAATATGTTCTTCTGTAATATCTAGTTTTTACTACAGTTAGTAACTCTTGTGTCATTTCTTAAGCTTGAAGTTTTATTTATCATCACAAAAATATACATGGAAATAAATGGCAATTAAAGACATAGGAAAATTTAATGATTTTGACTTTCATATGTGTAGTCTGTTTTGTCACTGAGTGAAATAATAATAAAAAATTGCTGTTAAGAGTTTTGAAAAAAAGCTAAAGAGTTTAATTCTATCAAATTGATTAGTGAATGTATTGCCTTTCACAATGAACACAATTACATGGGACTTTACAGAGCAAAAAGACAATAATGGTTTCCATTCCTTTACATTGAAAACAAAACTGCAAGGCTATAGAAACTGTACCCAGAGTCCAATAATAATGTACAGGTATACTGCTGTTTCATGTAACCTAATGAAAAGATTTAAGGAAGGCCCAGCTTTCATTGCGGTTGTGTAAGTGGTGATTGTCAATCACAAAGAGGTAAGACATTGAACAAGAGAGTCCTTATATTAGGTGTGTTTTTGCTTTTTGGCTGTTGATACTGTAAAGATTTCCCATTTTTTATATTACTCTGACCACGTTAAGATGAATGAACTTAGACTAGGGTAAGTTCCTTACAGCTTTTTTTTTAAACTTCCAACTGAATGAATGAATGAATGAATTTGAAGCCATCCTCACTCGATTAGTTTCTCATCCTGCAGCTAAACACTTCACAGCAACATGTTATGATCTGGCAGCCAAGAAAGACAATCGTAAGAAAAATGTAACTCATGAGAAGGATGCGCATGGCATATATAGATTCAGAATCTGAGAGTTTACGTTGAATACGGGTGCGTATAGATACCGAGAGCTTGAATCCGGCAATCATCTTTCCCTGCAACCAGCAATAATATATCCCTTTGTCATCAAGCTGTACAAAACGGATATTCAAGTTGTTACCTTGATCAATAAAAATACGCATGCTTTTGTTGAGGCCAATCATGTATTTAGAGCGGTACAGCCTTTCCTTGTCTTTATCCCATGCAATGGCCAATTGTGGCCTAGATCCTGGGCAAGCCAATATGAGAGGATAGCCAACATGATGAAGGTGATACTGTATCGGCACTGAGGGTGTTTTCTCTTTGTTTTTAGAAAACAAGCCCACAAACTCATAAAACATCTTCACTGCGAATGACTTCTTTGGTTCTGGAGGACAGGCAGTGAGACAACTACGAACAGAAACTACAGCCATCTGTTTCTTCAGCTTCCTCTTGAAGCGATTTGGCACAGAAGCTGAGCCACATGACGCAACGTTGGGTGTGGATCGCCTGTAGCGACTGTACAGAAATTCACTTTCAATATAGCAGATTCCAACTCTGGTTTGTTCTCCTGAAATATCACAGCGGTCACAGACACTCCAGCTCCAAAAGCTTGTAAAGATGGAGTACTTGCTTGTCTTTTGGAGTTGCTTTGTGTTCGCAGGTTGGTCAAAATCTTTCTCTGTCAATACCAAGCCCTTTGCTTCTTGAATGTCAACATCATAACCATAAAAGAAATCTCCCTTAGAAGTTCCACATATATAGTGGCCAGAATCTGACTCGAGAGTACGGAAGAGCAACAGATTAAAAAGTCGAATCAAAAAACGATTCTGCAGATCAGAGTCAAATGTCATTGCAGCACTGTCTACAATCTTGGTTCCATTTAAATCAGTCAAAACTTTAATATTTCTTTGCCCCAGGTTTTTTTGGTAGTACCAAACCACTGATAAGGCATCCTCAGGCTTGCATTTACAAGGAAGTTCTATGGTCATGCCAACAATGTACGCCGCACTGTCAAAAACCAGGAAAGCAGGACAAGGTGTCTTGGCGAATACATCTTCTTTTTCTTCATTTATATCAAGGGCATTGGATGAGCCATATAGCCGAAGAAGTAACAGAAGCAACATGTACATTGTGAGATTACTTAGAATACTATTCATCCTCTAATGGTAGGATATCAAGATTTTTTTACTATTAAAAGATGTTTCTTCTTTCCCACTTCTCCAGTCCATCTCAACATACTGAATGATTGAAAATCAGGCGTGCATGAGCAGTTACTAAGAAAACAAATGAAGCTTGAATAGAATGCTTCTTGAACTATTATTAACCCTTTCAGCCCCCTGGCCTGTTGTCAAGGTTGCAGCTGCTCTGTTTACAGCAGTGTGAAAAAAGAAGGAAGTATTCAGGACAGAAACAGTTAAAACTGACCTAACTGTAGTAAAATATGCAAGATCTCTTCCTGTCATTGAATGTAATTTAAGCATCCTAAATAATAATACAGTTTGAATATATACTCATCCGAGTGCAGGTTTTCAATTCTAACAAAAATAAGCAGTTCGAATGTTAAAACAAGTGAAATGAAATGTGTTTTGCTACTGAAAATGACTTCACCATTTGGAGGCTGTAAATTTTTTGTCTATGAAGGGTTAATAACAGTCTAAATCTACTTGTTACTTAACTGATAAATATACAGTGGCCCAGTCTAAATAAATATTACCCAAAAATCGAATGGATGGATAGATTTTTTTTTCTAGAAAATTAGAAAATTAATATATGTATTATGGATCTTTGGGCTACCAATAAAGGAAAAAAGGGTCTTCATTCAGAACAATTATGTGACAGTGGAATTGCAAATGCAAAACTTAACAATGGAAACAATATATATGTTTCTAACGCAGTGAGTAAATACACATCTGATATAAGATATACAGCCAAAATGTTTCTCTAACCTTCTTTTCTATTTTGTTTATCACAGGAATAAGCTTTCTCTTTTTCCTGTATATTTTTAAAACTTCTATCAAATAATATTCCAAACTCAGTTAATCCAATTCATGGATATGAGGGCTGAAGCATTTCCTAACAATATTCAGTGCAAAGCAGGAAACAGCCCTGGACATGGTGCCAGTTCATAGCATATCCCATTTACACTTTCACCCACATGCTCAAAGAGTTGAATTAGAATCACCAATTAACCTAATTTACACATCTTTAAGGTGTGGGATAAAAACTGGAAGATCAGAGAAAATCCCACACAAAAAGAGAAGAGCATGTAAAATACACATAGACAGCAACCAGGCATGTAATCTAAACCACACTACTAAGCACTGTGTTACCATGTTGCCAGTTTTTAATAACCATTTGAAGCAAATGATTATGATGTTATTATGCAGCTGGTTTACTTCTGAATGCAACTGAAAAATAAATATAAAAAGAAAAACAGTACCATACATTTGGCATGTATAACTGAATGTGGATCTCCATTTCTTCTTCTGGCTCTATTGATTTAGCCGTTCCTGTACACGGCTCCCTCACTAGCTTTGAACCCATTTCGCTCCCCCATCTGGAAAAAATCGTCGCCTCAATGAAGCCTTCAGGCTCTCCGGACGATGTGGTGCCGTCCAGACTGCTGAAAGATGTCTTTCCTGTGATTCGATATGATGTCTTAAAGATCATAACTAGTAGTCTGTCTTCGGCTACAGTTCCTTGTGCTTTCAAACACGCAGTTGTACATCCAATCGTGAAAAAACCTGATCTTGACCCTGCCGTCTTCTCCAATCTTCGTCCAATTTCCAAACTACCTTTCCTGTCAAAATTACTCGAAAAAGTAGTTTATGAGCAATTAATTCACCACCTACAGGACCATCAGGTAATGGACCTTTTTCAGTCAGGCTTTAGGCCCCAACACAGCACAGAAACCGCGCATTTACGTGTCCTAAATGATGTCCTTTTGGCATTGGACTCAGGACTCTACGTGATTATGGTTCTTCTCGATTTATCTGCTGCCTTCGACACAATCGACCACGACATCATGATCTCCCGACTCGAATCCTGGGTTGGTGTATCTGGCTTAGCCCTCGACTGGTTCAGGTCATATTTCTGCAACAGGACTCTTAGAGTCATGCTAGATGATTTTTCATCTGAATCAGTACCACTCCCATGTGGTGTCCCCCAGGGTTCCATTTTGGGGCCACTACTTTTTTCAATTTACATCCTGCCTTTAGGTGCAATTTTTAGAAAACATGCAATCTCGTATCACCTATATGCTGATGACTGCCAAATTTATTTCTCCCTCAAGTCAACTGACTCCACTAAACCTCTTCTCAACTGCTTATCTGACATTAAGGACTGGCTGGCTGTAAACTTCCTTCACCTGAACGATTCAAAAACCGAGGTCATTGTTTTTAGTCCCGACCGCAAACAGACCCTACCCCTTGACCTCGACTTTCTTCCCATTCCAGTAACTTCGTCTGTTTCCAATCTTGGAATCAAAATGGATATGGTCCTGAAAATGGATGCTCAAGTCAACAGCACAGTAAAATCCTGCTTTTTCCATCTCAGGCGAATTGCCAAACTCAAACCAATTCTGCCTTACCACCTCCTGGAATCAGTAATCCATGCATTCATTACGTCCCGGCTCGACTATTCTAATTCCTGCCTATATGGTATTAGTAAAGCCACTCTTTCGAGACTCCAATTGGTTCAAAATGCGGCTGCAAGACTTTTAACTGGAAGCAGCAGAAGCAAACACATTACACCAATTTTAAAAACCCTACACTGGCTGCCGGTTAGTTTCAGAATTGATTTTAAGATACTCCTCTTAACCTATAAGGCACTAAATGGTCTAGCCCCTGCCTACTTGAGTGTCTTGCTCCATCGTCACAATCCCCCTCGTGTTCTTAGATCCGCAGATCAGCTGCTCCTAACCGTTCCCAAGGCACATTTTAAACCTCGTGGTGAAAGGGCTTTTTCTGTCTGTGCACCCAAGCTCTGGAACTCCTTACCTTTAGTGGTTAGGCAGGCCGCTTCAGTCACCACATTCAAATCAAACCTAAAAACTCACTTCTTCACATTGGCTTTTAATTCTTAACCTGTCTTATTCCCACTTGCTTTTTGCTATTTCTCTGTTTTATTGGGTCCCCTGACCTGTTTTTTTTTTTTTAGTGTCTCTGTTTTAATTCTCTCTTAATGTTTGTTTTTTTAATTTTTTGCTTTTAGTCTTGCTTGTTTTAACTGTACAGCGCTTCGGTCAGTTGTAATGCTGTGTTTTTAAGCGCTTAACAAATAAAAATGGTATGGTATGGTATGGTATGAGTGTGTCTGGTGGTGAGCTGGTACCCAGTCCAGGGTAAATTCCTTGTTTCCAGTGTGAGTGATTTTTACTTCAGCCTCCATGGCTCTGAATTGTATTAGGTAGATTTAGTAGTGATTTGTTTTAAGATGATCCCTCTTTTTCCTTAATTGTGTTACATACATCAGATTAAACACCCTATTGGCAATTTAATCCATGTGTGGTAAGTTACAGAAATGGACCCATTCATCGTTTCGTTTTCAGAATATATTTTATCATACCTTATGGTTTTGGTGTCTTTGTATTTTTGTAGAGGTTAGCTTTAGCCTGCTTCCATTTATAACGTCAACAGGGAATACTGCATTCCTATTGGTTTCCACAAGGGGTAAATCGTTCAAGGGGGATGTTTCTTATCATTTAATACCAAGGCACCAGCACAAGCTGATATCCTAAGAACTGAGGATGGGCAGGGATTTATGAGTTCAACATTGGAAAAATCAGAGTTAAGGGTTGCAAGCTTCAGTGCTTTGACAGATTGTGATG